>NC_080383.1:51427108-51727108 GCF_014773155.1 Arachis stenosperma | reverse complement strand
TGATTTAAATAATATTACTCAATCAGAATTAAACAAGTCACTAAGCATCAAGAAAATACCATAAAAGATGTAACAGTTGAATAAGAATATTTGAACACCAATAATAATTTTAGGAAAATAAAAATATGCAATGAATGAAAGTATGCAAATAAATTAAATAATTGGAAGTAAGAGAAAATAAGAAAGGAAGAAGAAAGAAATAAGAAAAGATAAGAAGAATAAGGATTCGGAGAAGAAAAGATAAGAAAATTGGCACTAATTTGGATAGGTTGTGCGACGCTGGCGACGCGGTCGCGTGGGTGACGCGGTCGCGTGGTGCGCAAATAAGGTTAGGCGACGCGGACGCGTGGGGCACGCGATCGCATGACTCGATTTGTGCTGGTGGCGCGAGTGCAGCCTCGCGGTCGCACAACTCTCTGTTCAAAACTTAGTATTGCCAAAATCCAGGGTGACGCGGTCGCGTGGGGCATGCGATCGCGTGAGTGGCTATTATGAGGATATGACGCGGTCGCGTCCGTCACGCGTCCGCGTGGAAGGATCTGTGCTTCTAGCGCCAGTCCAGCGTCACTCCAGCTCATCTTTCGGCCATGCACCCTTTTGAAGTCGATTTTCAGGTCACGCGGCCGCGTGAAGCACGCGGTCGCGTGGGAGGCCAGTATTCCCATATGACGCGGTCGCATCAGCGACGCAGTCGCGTGGGACGATTTGTGCCATTGGCACGCCTCCAGCGCTGCTCCTGCGTAACTTTCTGTTCAATTTTATTATTCTCTCATCTCCTTGCGACGCGGACGCGTCGCTGATGCGGTCGCGTCACGTGCTCTCTTTCTTTTTTTTATTGATAATCTGAAAAAAATGCAGAATGTAGTGTTAATATGAATGTGATGCAAAACTCCAGTTTCAATATAATAAAATAAAATAAAACTCGAAAACAAATAAAACTAAATAAAAATGAAAAATGAACGACCATACCATGGTGGGTTGTCTCCCACCTAGCACTTTTAGTTAAAGTCCTTAAGTTGGACATTTGGTGAGCTTCCTGTTATGGTGGCTTGTGCTTGAACTCATCCAGGAATCTCCACCAATGTTTGTGATTCCAGTGTCCTCCGGGATCCCAAACTAGGCGCAGAAAGCCTTCAAGCAAGTTAAAGCAAGTGACAAGGCCCCAAGAGTGTTGATTTCTAGAGTGAATTCCGGGGTCCCAAATCTTGCTTTTGCACCCGTCTTCTTGTTGAGCAATACTGTTCCATCCGGGTGGCAAACAGTCTGAATTCTCACCGAAGTAGCCAGACAACTTCCTAGACCCATTCAGTTGAGCTCTACACCAACCTTTGCGTTTAAATGTTGAACACACAACCATGTTGAGCCTTGCAGGATAAATCTTATCTCCGACCATCTTCTTCTTACTCTTAATGCCACAGAGAGCTCTAAGTTGACCATCCGTCTCCAGTAGCCCATATTCAAGTGGAATTAGAAAGCTAAGGGATATGAATTTTACCCACTTGAATGTTGTGAAGGATGATGGCAACTTAGGGGGAGGTATTTTTAATGAAATTGCAAGCTCCACTCCCTTGTGCTCTTCTCTGATAATTACCAACTCTTTGCAAGCTTCTTCAATTTCAACCTCTTCCTCTTGGTAGCTTTCTTCCAATTCAATCTTTTCTTCATTGCTCACCAAGGGCATGGGAGGTTGTGCTTCTTCTTCTTGAATCTCCATCTCTTGATCAACCTCTTCCAAGTCTTCAACTGTGATATGCCTTGGAGGTTGTACACCCTCCTCAACATCAAATGCAACCGTCTTGAAAGGAGGTTCTATGTCTTGACTTTTCCATGGAGGTTCAGCATCTCCTAAGTCTTCAACCATTTCTTCCTCTACAACTATTATGGCTTCCTCTACTTGTTCCAATACAAAGCCATGTTCCTTGTTGTCCTCTGGAGTTTCAAGTATCTCCTTCATACTACGTTCTTCATTAAATTGCCCACATGAAGCCATGGGGGTTCCTTGAGTATCCGAACGTCGGGAAGCTAATTGCTTTAACTTCTCCACTATTGCTTGCTCCAATTGATGAAGGATTACAGTACATTATTTCATTGATTCTTCGAGGCTAACCTGTGATTCTGACTTTGATGGATATGGGTAATGTGTATGGAGGAGTGGTGGTTTGTGGGAGTAATTGGATTGGTATTGGGGTGGTTCTATATATGATTCATATGGCTCATACGGTGGTTGGTATGGTGGTTGAGTGTTAGGGTCATATGGAGGTGAATGGCGGAAAGGGGCTTATGAGTATGGTGGTTCAAAATTATATTGAGGAAGAGGGGATTCATAGGCATATGGTGGGTCTTGTTGGTAACTACAAGGGGGTCCACCATATCTATCATCTTGGTATTCATTGTAGAATGGTTGTTGATAGTCCATTGGAGGTGGTTGTTGCCACGATGGTTGTTCAAATCCTTGTGGCTCCTCCCATCTTTGATTGTTCCAACCATGGTGCATGTTGTCATTATAATCTCCTCTTCCTGTAACATAATTATAACCAGACTCATAGCCAAAGGGGTGAGAGTTCATGGTAGTAAGAGAAAATAAAAACAAAAATTAATAAAAAGAAAATATTTTGAAAAAGATAGGAAAATTTTTTTTTTTAAAATTTTTTTTGAAAAATATTTACAATAACCAATAATAAGGCACACGTTTACAATTCCCCGACAACGGCGCCATTTTGACGTTAGGATTTTTGCCAGTAAAGAATTTCATAAAAACAGTCGCGTTGTAGATATAGTCTCTAAACCGACAGAAATCCCTTTGTACAAACGTTTTGGTTGTCACAAGTAACAAACCCCTTTAAAATTGATAACCGAGTATTTAAACCTCGGGTCGTCTTCTCAAGGAATTGCAGGGAGGTATGTTCTTATTATTGGTTATGAAAAAGTGTGTTTGGGGTTTTTGGATTAAGGTAAAAGGTTAGTTGGGCAATGGGCACATGTATATTTTCAAAGCGATAAAAGTAAATGAATGACTGTAAAATAAACTCTTGGCAAGGTGTAAGAACTGGAAGTCCTATCCTAGTTATCCTTATCAATTGTGATGAGAATTAGATTTTTCTCCCACTTTGTTAACCTCTAACTATGAAGGTAAGTTAAGTGGATAAATTAATTCTGATTCCTCAAGTCCTAATCTTTCCTTGGAAAAGGCCAGAGTTATTGGAATATGAATTAGTGAAATGAAGAAATCCAATTTTCAATCAACAATGAGTTTGATAACTCTAGAGTCACCAATTATTCAACCAAAGCCAAAAGGGAAACAGGAAAATCCAAATTATTTATATAAATAAAAGACAGCAATCATCAATCTGAAATATCTCAAATAACATTAATTAAGAAAATCAATCTAAACATGGAACATTGAAAATAAATACAAAGAACCTGGGATTGAGAGTCACTCCTAAAACTAAGAAAAGTCCTAAATCCTAATCCTAAGAGAGAGGAGAGAACCTCTCTATCTGAAAACTACATCTAAAATAATAAAAAGAGAATTATGAATGCCTCATTATGAATGGATACATTCTCCCACTTTATAGCCTCTAATCTGTGTTCTCTGGGCCGAAAACTGGGTCAGAAACAGCTCAGAAATCACTTCCAGCGCTTTCTGGTCTGTACAGGTCGCGGAAAAGTGACGCGGCCGCATGGCTCACGCGGCCACGCGGGTTGTGTTCCTGCCAGGTCACGCGTCTGCGTGACTCACGCGTTCGCGTCGCCTGGCATTGGGGCAACTATGGCAAATTATATATCAAATCGAAGCCCCAGACATTAGCTTTCCAACGCAACTGAAACCACATCGTTTGGACCTCTGTAACTAAAGTTATAGCCGTTTGAGTGCGAAGAGGTCAGGCTGGACAGCTTAGCAATTTCTCCAACTTATTGTATTCCTTCCACTTTTGCATGCTTCCTTTCCATCCTCCAAGCAATTCCTGCCCTATAATATCTGAAAACACTTAACACACATATCAAGGCATCTAATGGTAATAAGAGAGGATTAATAATAAGTAAATATAAGATCAAAGAAGCATATTTTCAATCATAGCACAAAATCAGGAAGAAAAATGTAAAACATGCGAATTGTATGAATAAGTGAGTAAAGAGTTGATAAAAATCACTCAATTGAGCATAAGATAAACCATAAAATAGTGGTTTTTCAGTCAACTTAGAGCTCTTTGTGGATTGAAGAGTAAGAGAGAGTTGTGTAGTGGTTAGCAAAATAATGTTAGGCTCATTAAAGTTAAAACCTCAAGGCTTAAGTGCCATGGTTGGAGGAATGCCAAATTGAATAGGTCTAAGAGGATGATTTAGTGTTTGAACGAGAATTCTAAAGTGATGACACCCGAATAGAAGCATGAAGATCAAGAAGAAAAGGTGTTGACAAACAAGGTTTGGGACCCTGGAATACAATTTGGGAATCAACAACTTTGGGATCTTGTTACTTGCTTGAGATTTCTTGGAAGCTTGGTATGCCTAGTTTGGGATCCCGGTGGACATTGGATATGCAAGCATTGGTGGGGATTCAAGGAAGAATTCAAGTAAAAGCCACCAAAACAAGGGTATCGCCAATTGTCTAACTTAAGGACAATAAATAAAAGTGCTAGGTGGGAGACACCCCACCATGGTAAACTCTTTCCACTTTTTCTTTTGTATATAGTTGATGAATAAATTGAATTTCCATTATTAGGTACTTCCCTTCTCTATATCATTCTTGTATATATTGCTCTTATATGTTCATTGCTTGGATAAATTTTGTTTTAGGTTGCATATTTCAATAGTCAATAATCTTGTCTTGAATTGTCTTTTTGTTTTGCATTGCATATTTAAAAGTTTTGTTAATTTTGGAGTTTGGCTTGTCCTATATATAAAAAAAGGGAGAGGTCCCGCGTACGTGTGACCCTCTTCGTACACGTGACACCTGAACAGAGAGTTTGGCTCGTTGTGCCAGTACCATGACATTGCTGTGTGTTGGGCAAGTCGCATGTACGCATGCCTCTCGTGTGCGCGCAACCTCCTAGTTTTCCATGTCACTCGTACGCACGACCTTCCGCATATGCATGACCTCCCCTGTCATACTTACTTTTCTTTTCTTCTCTCCATTTCTTTTCTTCTGTTCTCCTCTCTTCTCTTCTTTTCCTCATTCAACTGCCATCCATCATCATCATTCACTATCTACCTCCATATACGTTTGTTAGTTAGTTATTTTAATTTTCTGTTTTAGTAGATTAGGTTGTTAGTATTGGTTAGAATTTGGTGATAAGTGTTGGATTATTAATCTGATTTGCTGTTTATTGCTGCTGATTACTGACTTGATGCTATTTTAGCATCATTGTTGTTAATATTCATTATTGGATTGTGATTCAGGTTATAATTTCTTTCTTGGTATTTAGTTTTGAATGTTGAATATTTGTGCATACTAAGTACTTATGACATTGCCTTCAAGAATTTAAATTTTTAAATTGCATGTTGTAGCTAGTCACCATGTAATTTGAATTCACTATCTAGCATTAGGCAATTGCTTCTAATTGATGCATTTGTTGTTAGGTGATGCTTGCTTATGTTGACTTTTATTTACATCACCAAGTTTGTGCATCAAAATTGTGGAATTGTGAAATCAGATTGTAAGCTCACCTAGGGATATCTTTTTGAAATTCTCAAGCTATATGGACCATACTTGATTACTTGCTATGTGATTAATTTTACCTTCTACTTCTCTTTTCCTAAGTTTCATAGTACCCATGTGCCCTACTTTATGTCAATTAGGTGATGTGAACAAAAATTCAAAGTGTGTTCTTGATTGATGTGTGAACTCTATATTTCTTTTGGTCCATTAAGTTCTCTTGCACATCAACCGATTTCCATTCATTATCCATTTCACAATTGCTTGATTCTTGCTTGAGTACTTTTATGCTCTTTTATTACTTGTTTGTTTGTTTTAACCTATAAGTTTTCTTCAAAGTATCCAAGCACACTAGAATGAGTGAAGTGCACGCTTCTTTTGTGTAATTGTGACATAGCTTTCAATGCTAGTGTTTGTGTGTTCTAAATCGCGCACAATTTAGAATTCACGCACTATTTTCCTTAATATTATAGCCTGATTAACTCACTTTATTTTAGTGATTTTTACCTCATTCCAACAATCTATGCTTCTTTGCTTTTGCATTTACTCGTCTTACTATCCTGTTTTCTATCTTTCAGGATGATCCACCATAAGCAAAAAGGGAAGCAGAAAAAAGAACATGCAGTAGTCGGTTGATCTACCAGCTGAAGGTGGCATTCCGTGAAGTCATCGTAACCCCCTTGCTCATCTTTGAATGCACCGAGGATGCTGCAAACTTTTAAGTGTGGGGAGGTCGTCCGACCAATAGGCTGATTTTTGGATAAAAATTTCTAATCTAAATACTTTCACATTTCATTTATTTTTCTTCTATTACTATGTCTTTTAAAATTCTTAGTTGTATTTTTTTAGTTGATTGCGTTTCTTCTCATATATACATATATATATAATAAACATAGTCAAAAAAATGAAAATTCCAAGACCATTCCTATATAGGGCATTGACATCCTAATTAATTTAAGTTAAAATTTTTCATTAAACTTGCTTGAATTATATATTGTGGAACATGATTTTTGAGCTAAGAACACACAACCATGTGAGTTTTGAGCTTAATTGTGTGGTTACATCATATTAACCACCATTTTATTCTTGTGTGTTATTCTCTTTCTATGATTGTAATCTTTGATTTGTTTGATTCTTTATATCAATTATTTTGTGTATGAATGCATTTATATGATTGAAACTTTTATTTGATTTGAGCTCACTTACCAAAATAGCCTTATCCTTTTATCCAACATTGTTAGCCAATTTTGAGCCTATTTTAATCCTTTTTTGTTCTTAATTTTAGCACATCACTACCCCTAAGTGAAAAATAATAAATGTCCTTCATTTGGATCTTTGATTAGTGATGAGCGGATATTTTATACGCTTTTTGGGGGTAATTTCATGTAGTTTTTAGTATGTTTTAGTTAGTTTTTAGTATATTTTTATTAGTTTTTAGGAAAAATTCATATTTCTGGACTTCACTATGAGTTTGTGTGTTTTTCTGTGATTTCAGGTATTTTCTTGTTAAAATTGAGGGAGCTGAGCAAAAATCTGATTCAAGCTGAAAAAGGACTGCTGATGCCGTTGGATTCTGACCTCCCTGCACTCGGAATGGATTTTTTGGAGCTACAAGAGTCCAATTAGTACGCTCTCAATTGGGTTGGAAAGTAGACATCCAAGGCTTTCCATCAATATATAATAGTCCATACTTTTCTCGAAGATAAATGATGTAAACTGGCATTTAACGCCAGTTCCCTGTTGCATTCTGGCGTTGAACGCCAGAAACAGGTTGCAAGTTAGAGTTAAACGCCAGAAACAGGTTACAACCTGACGTTTAACCCCAGAAACAGCCCAAGCACGTGAGAAGCTCAAGTCTCAGCCCCAGTACACACCAGTGGGCCCCAGAAGTGGATTTCTGCACTATCTATCTTAGTTTACTCATTTTTTGTAAACCTAGGTTACTAGTTTAGTATTTAAACAACTTTTAGAGACTTATTTTGTATCTCATGACATTTTTAGATCTGAACTTTGTACTCTTTGACGGCATGATTCTCTAAACTCCATTGTTGGGGGTGAGGAGCTCTGCAGCGTCTCGATGAATTAATGCAATTATTTCTGTTTTCTATTCAAACACGCTTGTTTTTATCTAAGATGTTCATTCGCACTTCAATATGAAGAAGGTGATGATCCGTGACACTCATCACCATTCTCAACCTATGAACGCGTGCCTGACAACCACCTCCGTTCTACATTAGATTGGATGAGTATCTCTTGGATTCCTTAATCAGAGTCTTCGTGGTATAAGCTAGAATCCATTGGCAGCATTCTTGAGAATCTGGAAAGTCTAAACCTTGTTTGTGGTATTCCGAGTAAGATTCAAAGATTGAATGACTGTGACGAGCTTCAAACTCACAAGGGTTAGGCGTAGTGACAGACACAAAAGGATCAATGGATCCTATTCCAGCATGAGTGAGAACCGACAGATGATTAGTCGTGCGGTGACAGCGCACATGGACCATTTTCACTGAGAGGACGGATGGTAGCCATTGACAATGGTGATCCACCAACACACAGCTTGCCATAGGAGGAACCTCGCGTGCGTGAAAAGAAGATGGGAGAAAGCAGAGATTCAGAAGACAAAGCATCTCCAAAACTCCAACACATTCTCCATTACTGCGTAACAAATACTCATTTCATGCTCTTTCACTTTTTACAATTGAAACTAAAGAACCCTATTGGTATCCTGACTAAGAATAATAAGATAACCATTGCTTGCTTCAAGCCGGAAATCTCCGTGGGATCGACCCTTACTCATGTAAGGTATAACTTGGATGACCCAGTGCACTTGCTGGTTAGTTGTGCGGAATTACATAGTGTGAGTGTAATTTTCGTGCACCAATTAGCTTAGGTGCTAGTGAGAGGTGTATCATTTAAGTGTGGAGAAGTTTGGAAACACTGGTTAAGATAAAGGTGCATTTTTGTATTTTTCTTAAAAATCTTGGGAATTGGGTACATATTCATGCATTCAATACTTAAACCATATGCATTATCTCTTGTGTATATATTATGTTATATAAAAGAAAAAATAAAAATAAAAAATATTAAAAAAGAAAAAAGAAAAAGAAAAAGAAAAAAAAGAAAACAATAAAAAAGGACAAAATACCCTAAAGTAAAGTAAAATAATAACAATGTATATGTGTTGTGATTAAAAAGGGAATGAATGAGTGTGTAATGAATAATGGGTAGCTAGTTTTGTATTAGAGTTAAATAGGTTGTCATAGGTTAGGTGGAAAGTTTAAGTTAATCAAAGATTCAAATTTCAAACTCACTTAGCCATATATATCCTTACCTTGACCCTAATCCCATTACAACCTATGAAAAAGTCCTCATGATATTTGTATGCATGCTTTGAATAATTGTTGATTGTTAGAAGAAAAACAAATCTTGAAAAACATAATTAGAGAAGAATTCAGTGAATCAACCCTAAATACTTTAGTGACTAGAGCGTATACACATCCGATGAGGGGTTCGATTGCTCAATCATATGCTTCTACCTATTATCATCTCTTATCTTGCAAGTTTGTAATTCTTTCCAATAACTCAATTCAATTGTGGATTTGATTTGATTGTTATTACTTTAGCCCTTATATTCATATATGTATTCTTGAAAATTGATTTATTTTGACCAAGTAGTTGCATGCATTACATATAGGTTATTTATTTTGAATAAATTAAATGTTAATACCTCTTTCTTGTATTTTTCTTGGGTTTTGCATGAGGACATGCTATTATTAATATATCCAACTTCCTAGCCTTCGCACCGACCCATTTTATTTTTTGTAGGCACATGATATTAACCTTCCTCGTTGTTATGGTATCCACCACTGCTATGAATTTTTCTATTAGAGTGCCTATGTTCCATGTCCCAAATCTCAACCTTTTGTTGCTTCGACATTTACCTTTTTCTTTGTGAATTAGCTTATTTACCCTCATCATTTCATGAAAATGCGAGAATCCTTATTCATTTAATACTACACTCAGACACCGATGCATCGGCTCTTTCTTATTTGACACTGTACGCGAGCCATACGTAGCGTGTTGCTTCTGGGAAACAACCTAGTTTTAGCGCAATAACGTCTTTGATCCATGTTATGAAGATTCGACTAAATTTTTATGTTGGCTATCGAAGGCTTAACACAACTCTCCTCCTTTATCCGAGTTTGGGACTTGCTATGTATCGCAGGTGTAGTAGTGGCAGAGTTGAAAAAGTCTACTATGTAGATCTAAAAAAATATCCACACGTATATATTTTATGTGTTTAATTTAGATTAATGACACCAGGCGTTTGCAATACGTTTGAACATTTCAAGTGAAGTTGTGTCAATCATGACACTAGCAAAAAGTTGCATAATTTTGTTTCATTTTAATAACATGAATTAGTTGCTATAATATGCGGTTAATAACTAGCTTTTTTTTTTACTTGCTATGTTATTAGATCATTCAACAAGTTAGTTCTTGATAGTTCATGTTTATTTTTTATTGTTGGTTTGTCATTGGAATCAACATTAAAGAACTATTTAATTTTTTTTAATTAATAATAATTTTTAAATTTAATATATTTAGATTAATCTAATTTTTGTTTTTTTAAAAGAGGTGAACAAATTTTAGTTAAAAAAATTAGAAGTTACAATTTTTTTAATTATTTTATATAATTTAATAAATAAATATATTTATTATTTAAATATAATATTATATTAATAAAGGATAAAATTGTCTATTATAAAACGTTAATTCATTTGATAAGTATTTCAAACATTGGAATTCAATTTAATTCTATAATTTTATTATTTTATTTCAAACACTAAAATTTAATTCAATTCTGACTAAAATTTAATTTTTTTTTAGATTTCAATTCAATTTTATACCATTAAAAATAAACTGTTTTTACACCCAAATCAAAGAACAAAGTGATAGTGAAATAATAAGGTTTCTTATACTCTCGTAACTATAAATACAAAACTTTGAAGACAGAAGATTAAGAAGTGTTACCAAAAAAAAGTAATTATATTATTCTAAATTCTCAGTTCTATATTTTCTTTTTAAATCATTTGCTTGGCTTTTCCTTTTAACTTCTGTTTTTTATGTTTTTTCTCTTCTCCCCATGATCAAAATACATATTTTCTTTTGAAATCCACTAGTCAGGATGATCACTCTTAACATTTAGATTATTATTGATATCCTGTCCATAATGTGTGTATTTAAGAACTTGCCTAGTTACACGGAATATTCTCTACTTTTTCTCCTCTAATAAAGATTCAAGATGACATTAAAACGCTACTTGAGGTGCGTGGTTCGTGGAAATATTTTCATTCCTAGGAATGTCTTTTTATATTGCAAACCAGACAACAACAAAAATCTCTCCCTAATTTTAAAAAAATAAAAAATAAAGCGATAGAAAACAAATTTTTATTATTTTTTACTATTTTTTTCTTTGAAAATTTTTAAAAGCAAGAAAGGACTTAAAGCTAACATTCCCAAGTTCATAATCCTAAGAATGTGAAAATACTGATGAACCACACATCCTATACCATTTCTAAGAGCTCAAACATGGTCCAAGGGTTCTTTCCCAGAGATATTTTCCCAAGATAAATTTTAACCGTGTATTCGTTGACATCTTGCTATTTGGCAACTCATTTGCTAGGGAGATAAATGAAACTTAGGGTAACATTTCAGTGTAATTGTTGATATGCATCTACCACATCAAGCAACCTTAGAATTTTGTCAACATCTTCTCCACCTTCCATCGGTAGTTCTCTTAAAAACGCGAGGCTGCTTCTGCGGAAAGGTGTCTGTCCAGTATGGATGCGCAATCAAATAATTCCACTGCCTGAAAATGGTAAGTTAGATTGATATCTCTCGGAATATTACAAACAAGAGAAATTCAAACAATGTGCTAGAAACGATGAAAACATTATCATAAGGTAGGTATAGGATATAGGCAAGGACGTATAAAAATAAAAATTAGAGAAAATTTCACTTCCCTAAGTGAAAGATGTTAAAATAACACTATTCTCTCCTCAATTTGTAAAATATACATTCATTTCACTTATAACTTTTAAAAAATCTCATTTTTAATTCATTTTAAATTTTTTGTCTCTAACGTTTTCGTCCTATTTAAATTCCTAATGTTTCAAAATTGTCTCAATTTTGTCCCGCCGTCAATTCTGTTAATGGATCCCTAACGGCAGGACAACATTGAGTCAATTTTGAAACATTAGGGACTTAAATAGAACGATTGAAATGTTAGGAACAACTTTGGAACTTACCCCAAACGTTGGGAACAAAAACTATGCTTTATTCAAATTTAAAATGGATTAAAGAGAAAGTTTTTTAAAAGTTATAAGAGAAATGAGTGTACATTTTACAAATAGAGAATAGAAGAGTGTCATTTTAGTATCTCTCAAAGAAGGAAAGTGTTATTTTCTCTAAAAATTATATCTATTGTGTTTGTTTCCCAATAAATTATTTTTTTGGATTTTAAGTTAAAATATAAAACTTACAATAATTATTTTGTTAAATTTGAGATTAAAAACATAATAAATAAATAAATAAATTCAATATAAAAGATAAATAGTGATAATGAACTTTGTGATATAACCAGGTAAATACTAAATTGAAACTTAACTTTAAATATAAATGAAATTTTTAATATTTTTTTTTAAATTATTTGAGATAAATATTATCTATCTACTAATATTCTTTGCAAGATTTGTTTATTTTAATATTTAAATGGTCTTGTCTTTTTCAAAGTTAGGAGTGAGACTCGAACCCGAGTCTTCTAAGTGAGGATGGAGAGACTATGTCATTTGAATTATAATTCTTCGGCATTTAAATGGTCTCGTTTGTAGAAACGATTTGGTCAAAAATGTTTAAACCGCAAATATTGTAACAAATGAACTCTGTAATCGAGTAGAAAATAAAGAATACATGAATAATAATTTAAATAGATATATACAAAAAGGGGAAAAAGTGAAAAACTTAGAAACTATTTTTTAACCAATATATTTTTTTCTTTCAGTTTTCTTTCTCTTCCTATATATCAATTCAAACTCTTAAGTCTTGCTTGTTCATTAGTTAGTTAGCTGATTATTGATAAAAATAAAAAATAATAACAATCATTTCCTAACAAAACTGTTAAGATTGACATTTAATCATATTGAAAATAAAAAGAAAAAATCATAAATTAATTTTTCATCATTTAAAATATACTTTTCATATACATTCTCAAATTTAGGGGGGTATATATATATATTCAATTTCAAATAGCAAATATATTATGCTAAAAATAAATTTTATCTACTATATAATTTTGGCTTCAACTACCAAAATTTTCTAAATCTGTCATTGGGTAGGATGGTAGTCAGGATACTAGGATGTAGTTGGGGTTCTAAGCGAGGTTGCGATGATTGCAGGGTGGTGGAAGGTGGTAGCAATGGGCTGAAGTGGGGTTGTAATAGTTGTGGCCTTGTGGGACTGAGATTCGAATGGTGGTGGCAGTGGTGGCTGTTGGGTGGTGGTGGTCGAGTGAGGTGTGTTGATGATGATGGAGGGAAAACAATGGCATGATGGTAATGGTGGTGGTGATTATATGTATAGAAGGATAAAATCTGAAAAAGAAATTGGTAACAATAAGGATAGAATTGAAACTAAATTTAAATAGGGTAAAATATATTATTTGTCTGTTAAGTTTGTCAAAGTTTCAAAAATACAACAAAATTTTATTTTGTTTTAATTTTGTCCCAAAAATTTTTGATTTATATCAAATGAATCCCAACTAAATTTTCAGGAAGTTTAAAATCAATTTAGCAATAATGCTTACAACTAGGTGCCAGTTACTTGTGGTCAGGGACAAATTATACTTTACAGTTTACACATTTAAATATTAGGGACAAAATTAAATCAAATTAAATATGAGGACTATTTTTAAATTTTTGAAAAATATTAAGAATAAAAAGTATACTTTATATTAGAAAAAATAGACAAAAGTACACCTGAATTTTCACACGGTGGACAGATGTACTCCTAAATTTTTTAACAAGTCATTTGCACACATAAATATAAAATTCCATTGTCAATTCTACCCTTCTGTGACCTGAATAAATTTTTCGGCAGTGGTGGAGGCCAGGTGGCACGGTATTGTATGATGTGGCCAATTTGAGGTGACACTGTAGAAAATAGAAATATTCATTATGAAATTTGTTGAAATAAATATAAGAAAAAGGAATAATGAAATCACTGTTCATCCTCTTCCTTCTCTAATCTCTTCGAACCATATGAACCCTAACACAGGAAATGATAACAACAATTTTTTAAACTCCAATCAGAAATCTGCAGGCCCAAATGGGAACACCAAAGCCAAAAAACTCCTTTCTCCAAATCAACTAATTTTGAGTTGCAGCCATTGTGCTAGTTCTACTTGCTGATTTTCTTCCACTACTTCCGATCAAGCTTGTTCAGATACTCCCATGCTCCAGTATTGATCCGTTGCAGTCTCAACATTACAGCATCAAATTCTTGAGTTGTGGTTGCTCGACAACACTCCCACACTGCCCCTTTGAGTTGTTTGTCCTTCCATCTCTTTGTGAAATTATTCCAAATATGCATATCACAGAAGCGATGATGAACTCCAGCATAACTTGTTGCATAGCTGGAATTAGACGTTGTTCAATTAATATGTGTAAATGCATACCTTTTGTTGGTCACTAATGAAGTTTCAACCATAAACCTTGTAGTTGTCCAAGTCATTGTATAAATGCTCCAAGAACTATTTCCAGTTATCTCTAGTTTCTGAATCCACCATGGCATAAGCAATTGGAAAAATCTGGTTGTTGGCATCTTAACCTATTGCAGTGAGTAGAAGTCCTCCATAGAAGCCCTTTAAGAATGTGCCATCAAGGCCAATGAAAGGTCTACACCCTGTGTTAGGGTTCATATGGTTCAAAGAAATTAGAGAAGGAAGAAGATGAACAATAATTTCACTATTTTCTTTTCTTGTATTTATTTCAACAAATTTCATAATGAATATTTCTATTTGCCACAGTGTCACCTCAAATTGGCCACATCATACAATACCGTGCCACCTGACCTCGACCACCGCCGGAAAATTTTCTCAGGCCACGGAAGGGTAGAATTGACAACGGAGTTTTATATTCATGTGTACAAATGACTCATTAAAAAATTCAGGAATACATCTGTCCACCGTGTGAAAATTCGAGTGTACTTTTGTCTATTTTTCCCTTATATTCGCAGCAAAGAACTCAAGCACTCAATCTAAGAGCCTAAGCATTTTCCATTACACTAAATTGATTCAACTGCTCCTTTTGTCTCTCTCAACATCTCTTATGAAATCAAAGCAATACCATCCCTTTCTGGCTTCTATTGATAAGTGAAGAACTCAGTTGTTTAGTATGCTTTGAGAATTTTGGGAACGTGTATCTTCTTCCACATACTTTCTATCGAGTATTTTATTGCACTTTCTTATTCTCTATATCAATATTTACTCGATTATTTTTATCATAATTCTGAAGACCAAAATTTATTGGTATTTCCATTTAACAAATAAATATTTGGAAGTTTTCAACAACATTTAAAAATCAAGATCAACCATAAGTTTTACCTCTTCAAATTGTCCACAAAATCTGAGCCCTCGGCGGTAGGTGAGGTGGAGCATACTGAAAGAATTTCTGAATCTGTATACTGCAGAAGCGACAAAGCAGCATAGTACTGGCGATGAGTCCTAAAATCATGAGAAGGAGAAGCATCAGCAATCATATACTAACAACAACAAAACCTTGTCGCATTAGAGGGGTTAACAAACAATTTCATTAAAGGAAAGGATTTTCACCAACTAGCATGGCTTTTCACAAAAATTCCAAGTTACCATCTGCAAGGAGCAATTTGAAACTGGTCAGTTGCAGTATCATATGTCTCTATTAACTTCCCATTCCAACTGGTATCTTCATAAGAAGCAGACACTCGTATTCTTCTGACAATTTCATCTGGGCATCTGGTACTTGTATGAAAACTTGCAGGGATGATATTTCCTGAAGTAGTCTCAACCTGAAATGGTGCATAGGAGTCAAGAAGTTAGAATCACATACTTTTGGTTTACAATGGACATGGAGAAGCATGATTTCCCAGACACAGGTGGAAATCTATGTGAGAGGATCTTTGTGTAAAATTGAGTGGGAATTCACATTTTCTCCAGCTGAGGACATGAAAAAAACAGGCACTTCATGTTTTGAGTATACAAGTAACTGTTTCAAAAGAATAGACCACAATCACCACATCATTATAACTAAAAAAAATTACTCGTGTTACTATAAGAAGTATTTATACTATGCTAGTGTGAATAAAAAATTGTCTCGCCCAACAAAAGAGTCCACGGATCCCATCATTAGTAACAACCTCAGCAGCTAGCCAATGCATTTAAGTAGTTGTACCACTGAAGTTTTAACCAATGCTATCATGCATTTTTAAATTGTCAAGATTGTTTTTATCCAACTGAAGAGAAAAAAAGTATGAATGAGTAGTATCAATCTTTTGAAAATATTAGGCCTCTTTATATTATCTGGAATTTTAAAATCACAAAAAAAAATATTACTATTGATGATTGATGATAACAGTACACATGCATGTATGTAAAGCTGGCGGAGAATAACCAGCTCCATATGCTTTATGGAAATAGTTATATGAAGCTAAATAAGAGGGTTATCAACTTAGCAGTTATCACATATCATTAGTGAAGTAGACGCCAAAAGAAGAATTAAAATCAGGAGTTGACCACAAATCCATTGAACAACGGGTAAGCATTTCCATTGGAATCCCTTCTGGTATTATGTCCAAGAACACAAATAGTCCGAATGTGAAACTTCTCCTCTCTTGCCCATAAAGTCTGAACAATTTTTGTGCACAAAGGAAAGGAATGATCACCGAATTCTGCTTGGGCTTCTGATTCAGTGCTAGCCTTGGCATGCTGTACAAAAAGTTCAATAGACAGCTTCAATTCTTGTGTTTCTGGTGGAAAAGTACATCATAAAAATTCACTAACAAAGGGTGAGGCCCATTCACACCTGCAGAGAAACTTCTTCAAAACCACCAATTATATGCACCTATATTCATTTCTGACTCAGATAGATGACATGATATAATTCACCATCGAAATTAGAAATCAAGATAAGGAAACATACATCGAACTCAGTGTCCAAGCCATCAACTAGTTGTGATAGCATTTGAGAGAGGCCCATTTCTACAATTTTTGGTGAATCCATATGAGCAACTGATGTCCTGCAGTGTTGAATTAAGATATACCAACATAAATTAAAACCATGGAGAACGAGTATACGTTGAACTTGATATGCAGTGGATTTATCATCTATAAATTAACCAATCCTTACTCCTTACATTCCATTCCTTCGGTTCCGAATAACAAGGCCAACACAAGTTGTTGCTTCATCAGTGCCAACAAACTAGGTTTACAGGAATAGGAGGAAATAAATTCAACAAACAGTAAGTTAAACAACGACAACAACAGTAATAAATGTAAAACTCAGCAGCATAAGCAATTGAAAGACAAATTGGCAACCATACTCCTGGATCTACTAACTACCACATTTTTTAGAAACAAAAGAATCAATTTCATTTAAAATGGCACTATATTTCATAGAAACTGAAGAATAAGATATCCTTAGTACAAGAAAGGGATATGCCAAAAAATAAATAAATAGAGCAAAACTCTTCAATCTCGCTGCATATCACAGACAGATATCCCTCTTAACAGACCATGTGTCTTGCACCAAGAAGATGCAAGACGTCTAATCCTTTCCTACAAAATTTGATTGCCCAAAATCCTTACATTAGACATGTGAGTGTTAATACACCAAACAGTGTCAGAAACAGCGCACTCCAATAAATATTTGGCATCCTTTCTTCTTCTAGAGCCAACAAATCTAATCAATGAAAACTTCGGATGAACCAACATTCATTAAATAAATAATACCAAAAAGTGAATTGCATGATAATTAGCCATAGAACAGTGCAAAAACAAATGGGCAGCTAACACTGAGCTAGCATTACACATGACGCACATAGGTTTATCAAGGTCAAGAAGAATCCTTTTCAAAGTGTGAGTTGGGAATTAAAAAAAGAAAAAAGAAAAAAGAAAAAACCAGAGGACTCGAGACCAAGATACCAAGATATTTCATTTGAAGAAGACAATGTGATGGGTTCAAGGTTATTAAATCTGTACAACATAAAAGCTCTAGGTTGGATTATCGTGGAGAGAAGATAAATGATAAAGGCATTGAAAGACTGAATAATAGGAGGAATCGCTCGTCAAATGGCCCTCCTAAAGGTTGATATGGGAGCTATTACCTACCTCTAAGGAGAGCAGAGTTTTAAAGGTAGAGTAACCTTAGGAAACGAATTACCAAGCACTAGAATTTTTCACTAGAATGAGTATCTTATGAAGCTGTGTGTGCGTGTGCATGTGCGTGTGCATGTATGTCACAAAATTGAGAGCAGAGTTCGTTAAAAAAAAATTCAGCAAGTATTGCTTAGAGATGTACAACTAGTGGACGGGAGAGAGAAGTATTTCAAATACTTAAAACAATGGCTTCAATTTGACAGGTGCAACAAACTGACAAAGAGAGGTGCATTCTTTGGTGCGGATAGAAAAGAATGTGGACATGTATGTATGAAACTCGTGATGGGTAAACAGTATCACATACCTCAACAACTGCAGGGTCAACAGTAGCATATTCTCTTTGGAATATATAAACCCATTTTGATCTTTCTAGAGTAGAGTCTTCAGACACTGAGAACTTCCTCTCGGGGATAGCTTTGAAAGAGTTCGAGGCTGATACCAAAATGGGATTTTCCAACAGAGCAAGTAGAATATCCTTTCCCTGTCAATTAGCAAGAATGTCAGACCTTAAGTATACGAATCACATGATTCTAAACTTATATTTTTAAAACGGCATGACAAACCCCATAATTTACAATCATGCAAGCAAGAATTGATGCAGAGTTGTTTATCTTTTAATTTTTTCCAATATACTTTTGTTTTGGTTATTTCTTATTTTCTGTGAGTGTTGTCCACTTGTAAAGGGTAGCTTTCCAATTTATCAACCATGAATGATATCAATTTTCCTCTATCTCATTTTCTCTCGAATTCTGGTTGAGTGTTTATCAAATCAAGTTCTTGTCTCTTTTATTCCTAGCCTTGCCGTGAGTCCATTGGATCCTTTAGGTTCCCTGAGATTCATTTTTTTTTCTTTAATCTAAGTTTTATATTGCCTGCATCAAGAACTCACAGGATCATGCATCGCTTTCTTTTCTTTTCTTTTCTTTTTCATTTTTTTCCTGGATGAAAAATAGAGACATTCATTGAATACATTGCTTGTGAAATAATAACTTGCCTTCTAGTTGTTAGAATATGTTAGCATTACTTATGTATCCTACATTTCAGTTCATAAACACGAATAGAGAAATGGGAAAACAACCAAAAGCCATATATCTCTCCTGAGTCCTGATCCCCACACCTCAATTTTACTTCCTTTGTTTTTTCTTCTGTCCTTTGTGCTAAGATGTTGAAACATTTGCTGATCACATTCTAACAAATGACATATATCCAAAAATAAAAGGAAAATAAAAAATTGTAGTGGCTTTTCAGTTTCTTAGGCAAAAAGGGTAAGTGGAAAAGAGGATGCGAGTGAAATCGTGTACCTGAGATGTTGAAGAATAACGAGGAGAGAATGGAAGCCCATCAACGAAGATCATGATTTGGGTCTTCTCTGATTCTCTCAAATATTCCAGTGATATAGTGGTGGCTGTAGCCTGTAGTCTGTAAGAATCTCAAACAAGAAACTTGGGCACTGTTGAAGCATCACGTTTTGAGTTTTCACTCCGGTCTTCCTTTTGGTAAACCATTTTTTTATTTTTTATTGTTATTTATTTGTTTTAGAGTAAAACATTTTTGTCCGTAACATTTCTCCGTTAAAAATCATCCTATTTAACTCTTTAATGGTTTACAATCGTCTTAGTATTGTTCTGTATCAGTAATATATTAACAGAATTAACAGGATGATAATATTGAGATAATTTTATAAAAAAAATTTAAATAAGACGAAAATGTAGAAATAAAAAGATACATTATTCTTAGAAAAATTATCAAATTAAATAAAATGATAGTAAATTTTGTAATACTCTACTACACAAAATCTTATGCTATAGTTGTAAATTAGAGGTGGTGAGGTACTACGACCCCTAAAAACGAAAAAGTACATAATATTTGAAAAATAATAATATATCTAAGAATATCGGAAGAATGATGACAGAACAACAACCGCATCGCACTCGCAAACGTCGACGCTATAAAGTTTCGGTACACAGAAACAAAAGAAATATATACAAGAGTTCAAAAGAAATGCATAGCAAATACTAGTCACGCCCCCGCGAAGACAAGAAGGCTAGAGAGTATAATACAACCTATTTCTCCATAATCAACCTTTAAGAGGAATATACAAGTATATATTCAAAAGTGGAGAATATAAATATAATAACCACAAAGTACAAAATGTAAAGGAGTCTTCACTTTTCATAGAGAGTTCGGCATGCTCAACGAGGTGCGCCATGTCTTGTATCTGAAAAACAAGATCCGACAACGAGTGAGAATCCGAAGATTTCCAATAGGGTAATAATTCTAAATAGAGACTATGTAAAAAGATATGAATCTGCTAGACAATTTTAAACTCCAATCATTCAAGGTTCAAACCTAGGGTCCTTTCTAAATCTAAACAGGAAAATCAGACTAAATCTCAACTAAATTAGGAATTTTAAATTCTCAACTCTATTCAGTAAAAGTCATCAGTCATAACCAGTCATCCTTTCTCTCTATGTCACAACTGTCCAAATTAAGTAATTCTATATCAAAATTCAATCCCAATGGTATCGATTTATTCTTAATGTTTAGTCTCAATTCGGAGCAAGTGGGACAAGTCACAACTTTTGCATCTACTCAGGGAGTTCAATCTCAACTCGGAGTCAGTGGGGCGAACCACAACCCTTGCATTTATCCAAGGAGCTAAAATATCAACCTGGAGCAAGTGGGACAAAGCCACAACCCTTGCGTGTACCCAGGCAACTCAACTATCAATCAAACTCATTTTCATAATCAATTATAATCAATACATCGCATCAATAACAAGCCGTAGCATCATCACCGCCATCATAAAGGATCTCTCAGTTGTTCAAACACATACAAACAATACAAAAAATACATAAATAGAGAGAACATATGGTGTAAGGTGAGGATCCCCCTTCTTTGTTCCTCCTAGTATTGTAAAATCGCCTCTAGCGAGATAGTGGGAGGTTATGATCCCCTCCTTTGTTCCTCCTGGACATATGAGAACGTACCTCCTGGGTAGACGCAAGGGTTGTGATTCGTCCCACTTGCTTCAGGTTGGTTAGTTGAGATTCTCTAGATAGATGCAAAGGTGCGGTTTGCCTCATTTGCTCCGAGATGAGAAGATTTAAGCTCCATCGGTAAAGGCAAGGGTGTGGTTCGCCCAACTTGCTCCAGGTTGAAGTGATTTTGAGCTTCTTGGGTAGATGCAGTGGTCGCCCCACTTGCTCTAGGATGGTATTTATGATTGATCTTAGTCTCCATGGACAAATACAGTGACTCGCCCCACAGGTTCCAAGTTGAGATTTGAGATTCCTTTGATCCAGTCGTGCGATGGATGATTGATTATTTATATATATCATATGCTTTGAGCTTTGCGTCACTGGGCCTGTACAGGGTTCGCTACTCGACATGTCGGATTTGGCTGGATAACTGACAGATGATATCATTGGACATAGGACAGACATGTATCATATGTATTTGTAGGATTTGTTTGAATATGCATTACTTTGGTTTGCCTAATTGCTTATATATGTCTATATGCTACATGATTTACATGTTGTATCTATTTCTTTAATTGTGCATTACTTGTATGCTTTGTATGTCTTTGCAACTGAGAGATCCCTCATGTTGGCAGAGGTGATACTGAGGGTAGTTTCATCAGTGATTAGGAGGTTTGGGTCGATAGAAGGTGAAGAGTTAGATTAGAAATAAAATCCCTTAGATAGAGTACCACATTTTTGGTTTAGTACGATCTTTAGGATTTGTATTCTGTCTTTTGGGTATGGTTGGGTTATATATATATATATATACTCTGGCCGGCCTTTGCTTAGCAGGTCGAGTTTGGAGCTTGCTATTTGTATCTTTGGCACTCTATATCATATATATCTTATACTTTTATACGCTGTTATCTGTTTCTTCTATGCTTTACGCTTTTCGAGTATGACGTTCTTGTCTGGTCTTGGTTTCACATGACTTTTTTCTTCAAGAGTCCTAGTTAAACTATTCTTCACATATATCTATGTACGAATTTTATTTTTGGAGGTCATAGCGCTTCACCACCTTTGATTTACATCCTAGGCATAAAACTCTGTGTGGTAAGGTGTTACAAGTGACGCAGCGAAAGTGGGTTGGACTCTCAATCTGGTAAAAAAGTATATAGCCTTTAAGTTCCAAGATTCGAATATAGATATTGAGATGAAACTAGAAAGATCCCTGTGATTGAACCTAAAATTGAATTTGAAACCTCTGTTATAATCCTTGGACCTCACCGAATGTGATTTGGAGAAGTTACTCTTTAAACAATGGAATTTATGATTCTTGAATATGAAATTAAAAGCATTGCATTGATACCTCGATGATTGGAACCTGATGATGACAAGTACGTGGTGACTTGATGGCCTTAGGACTGTTATGATGTGAAAGAAATATGGTTTAGGATGTGTTGTTAGTATATGTGAACGTAATTGATTTGAATTTATAGTTTGCTGCATCCAAAGGTCAGTAGAGAATTGAGGAATTAGGAGTTGAGGTAAAGAAGCACTATTCCCACCTATTTCCTTTTAGTGATTGAAATTTTGAAGGCAAAATTTTTATTAAGGTGGGTAGGATATAAAACTCAGGTAAATGATTAATAAATGAATTAAATAAGAGCAAAAATGGTATGAATTTAATATTTATAATTTAGGAAATGCTGTTGAGAATTTAATTTAGAAAATAAAATTGAGAGAAAAATATAGTCAATCGCAGAAAAACGCTTACCAGCATTAAAATTACCTATATTAGTTTAAATCTATCCAGTACTACGAGGGATTTTTTTTTAATAAATAAAATAAATGTGATAATTACCAAAATTTATATATATATATATATATATATATATATATATATATATATATCTTTATACTGTAAACGAGATAGATAGAAGACAAAGTGGCAACAGCTAGAAAAGGATGTGTAACCCTTGGTATTCTCCACAAATATTTTTCATCCTTTTCCTGCCTGGTTTTTCTCACAAAAACAAGGCATTAATGTCCAGTAGTAGTCTATACATAGTTGTGCTTGTTTATCCCAACTGTCATATGAGAAATGGCGACAATAGGGTGACATTTGAGTGTGAGAATCCGATATTGTTTCGCACTCAGCGTGTGAATACGTTGTCGGATTTGAAGAGTTTGATATTGAGCAAGTTTGGTGGTACAGAAGTGAGGGAGATCGGAAGGGTGGCGTATAGGTTGCTGGCACCCATGGGTAACAAAATCTTTCGGTTTCGGCTATTCCGACTTCAAGGGGACGAGCATGTGCGACTGATGTTCGACATCCATGGGAGGATCATGGTGGAGCAGGTAATGGAGCTTTCCGTTGCGGTGGGATATAGTGGTGGTGGTGGTTCCGTACACTCGACCTTTGTACAAGACGATTGACCTCTCACACTATCACCCACACTATTGCCCATTCATGTCATCATTCCAGTGGATGAGGTAGAGGAGGGTGAGGAGGAGTTGGACAAGGAATACGTGGTGGATAGTGCGGACAGTGATTCGTCCGATGGTGGGGATGAGGATGAGTTTGTTCCAGAGACACCTGCCCATATTGTGGCACGCCATGTTCTGCAGCCACCTTACCCGATTCCGATACTATCGGTAGTGCCAAGTCACTATCACAGTCTGAATCTGGACACCATGCATGAGAGGACTCCATTTTCTGACACGGGTGAAGAAGATTACAACCTAGACAGCGGTGTAGAGTTTTGGGTCAGCCACAGGTTCAAAAGCCGAGAGGCAGTGCTTCAGGGTGTGAAGAACTACAGTATTCGCAGGAGTGTGGAGTACCGGGTGATCGAATCGGACCGGTGAAGTACCATGTGCAGTATTGTCAAGCTGAGAATAGGTGTCAATGGAGCCTCTGATGCGTTCGCATATTTGCTATATTAGCTTGTTGGTTTAGTTAGTTTTAGCTTAGTTTCATTCACTTTTTTTTGAAATAAACAAGCAATTTTGTGAACTTTTTCTCCATGCATTCATGAACCAAGAACTAAGTGAAATCTGGCATAATTTATGCAAATGATTTAAGAAGCTTATATGCAAGTTGATGTGAATGATTCCCTTGAAAATTAATGCATAAGATGGCAAAACTTTGAGGAAAATTATTTGGTTTATGTTAGGTGATGAAGCAAGAAGACAATGGAGCAAAGAAATCTTGGAGAAAGGAGGAACAGCAAGTTAGCAACTTGGAATTCCCCAAATGCAAAAAGCGATGCACATGGTATAAGAACAAAATATGAGCATGTAATACAAAAAGTGGAAAAAAATATGGGAAAATAGGTAAAGAGGCTTAGCTTTACAAAGTATGTATGTTAGGTGAGATCTTAAACTAATCAAGGATTCACTTAATTAGCTCACTTAGCCTTATACATATACCCTTACCTTTACCTTGGCCCATTATAACCTTAATTAAAGACCTCATGATTTTTGTATGTCTGTATTCTATAATTGTTGATTGATTAGATAAAGAATAAAGCTATAGAAAGTAAGGATAAAAAGAGGAATAGAGTAATTAACCCAATAAACACTGAGTGACTAGAGAGTAAACACAAAAATCCAGTGAGGGTTCACTAACTCATTAACATATATCTCTACTTAAATTATTAATTGTCTTGCAAGTTTATAAAATGTTTTTCTCTCCCATCTCAATTGTAAAAGCGCTTTATCATTATCTAAGGTTTGGCTATATATATATATTCCTTGAGAATGGGAATTAACTTAACTATATGTAAGCTTTATATACAAGTGAATAACAAATTAGAATTGCATGATGCATCATTCATTTAATTAGTTGCATTTAGATTAGATTGCATTGCATGACATTCCACCACTTTAACCTTACTTTTTACCTTGGATTTAGCATGAGGACATGCTATTGTTTAAGTGTGGGGAGGTTGATAAACCCATATTTTATGATATATTCTATACTTAATTTGAGTGATTTATTCAATCTTTCACCCACTTATTCATGTAAATTGCATGGTTTTACTTTCCCTTCCTTATTATGTGATATTTGTGAAAAACATGTTTCCTATGTTTTGAAATTAATTATTTTAATTACCCTTTATTATCATTCGATGCCGTGATTGGTGTGTTGAGTTGTTCTAGATCTCCTAAGGTAGGAATGGCTTAAAGGATGGAAAGGAAACATACAAAAATGGAAGGAAAGCATAAAATGGAGTTTGTGAAGAAACTGGCAGTGACGCGACCGCATGGACGACGCGGCCACATGCCAAGCGCGAAGAAGCAGCGACGCGACCGCATGACTGACGCGACCGCGCGCCTAAAGAAGAACACCTATGAGGCGGCCGCATGACTGACGCGACCGCGCGACAAGGAAAACTCCAATTGACGCGACCGCGTGAACCACGCGGACTCGTGACAGAGACCACGCACCAGAAATTGCAGAAAACGCTTATAGCGAATTCTGAAGCCCTTTTTGGCCCAAATCCAAGTCCAGAAGGCATAGACCATAGGTTATGAAGTGAGGGAATGCATCCATTCAGGGGAGTCTGGAATTTTAGTCACTTTCCATGATTTAGGTTTAGTTGGAGAGAGGTTCTCTCCTCTCTCTTTAGGATTAGGATTTAGATTTAGGATTTTATTTGCTTTAAGGATTATCTTTTATCAGGTTCAATATTCCTTTTTCATTACTTGCTTTCTCAGTCTAGTTTATGAATTCTTCTATGTTACAGATTACTCTTTCGAATTAATGTTATTTGAGGTATTTCAGTTTATTGTTGCTTTCTTTTATTTATGTTACTGTTGCTTCCCATCTGAAGGCATTTTTATTCCAATAGATTTACTTTTCCCCTTTTTGGTCTTGGTTAAGAAATCAGTAACTCAGGAGTTATCAAACTCAAACATGCTTGATAATTGTTATCTTTGCTAATTGAATTGTTCTTCAATAATCCCAATCTTTTCTCCGGAAATAAATAGGATCCGAAGATCAGACTAATTAATCCCTTGACCTTCCTTTGCCTTAGTAAGGGTTAACAAAGTGGAATTAAGATTCAATTTTCATCATCATTGATAAGGGTAACTAAGACTGGACTTCCAATTTCTCATACCTTGCCAAAAGTCTATTTTACAGTTATTTATTTATTTTAATTACCATTTAATTTACTCGTCATTAAATTACTTGTTCCTCATTCTTGAAACCCCAAATTTACAATCTCCATAACCAATAATAAGAACATACTTCCCTGCAGTTCCTTGAGAAGACGACCCGAGGTTTAAATATTTCGGTTATCAATTTATTTAGGGGTTTGTTACTTGTGACAACCAAAACATTTGCACGAAGGGATTTTTGTTGGTTTAGAAACTATATCAACAACGCGACATTATAAAATTCTTTACTAGCAAAAATCCTAACGTCAGAGTCCACACTCAAATGAAGTAGAAAGTTGTATGGAGGATGATTTAATTGAACCATCAATCCAAGAGGTTCTTGATAAAGAGGACACTCCAATAATCACACAGCAACCATGTCTTGACATCCAAGAAGTGAAGGCAATTAAAAAAAGCACCAAGAAGAGGATTGTGACCAAGATACCAAGGACAACATTCAAGAGAAGGTCAACTGCAACACATCCTTCCCCTGAACCAGCAAGCAAGCTCAATCAAGCTATGTACAAAAGGAGGCTTGCTGAGAGGAGACCAAGAAAGGGGACAACAGCTGAAACTTCTCCTCCCTTGAGGTCATTCCTCTTAACCAACTGGAGGAAAAGGAAGAAAGTCAGGAACAACATGTCAAGCTAATGACACTAAAAGAGTGCTTGTTGGGAGGCAACCCAACCTTGGGTAACGTTTTCTTTCTTTGTCTAGTTCATTTTTTTCTCTGTCTGTTTAGTTAGATTTCAATAAATTGGCATATGATCACATTCTAAGTTTGGTGTTGCCCTGCAACAATTTGTTTTCAATCTCTTTGGATGATTGCATCAATTCTACATGGAAGTGTCACACTAAGATTCTAAGTTTGGTGTGCCACTTATTTTTCTATTATGCAAATCATCCAGCAACACCACTTGTCTGCATAATCATAATGCCGCTACAGTGTTATATTTTTTTTCTTTTCTTCTAGTTAGACAATCTTAGTTTTCTTGATTGTTTTAGTCATTTCCTTGTTTTTAATGCTTTCGTTTATTAACTGTGTTTGTCAATACATCACCCAGACATCCTTATTCATGACAGATTCTTCACATGGTGATTGTATTTAACATATAACAGTTCCTTGTGTTTAGTTTTAGTTCAAATAAATTGACATATGGTTGTATTCTAAGTTTGGTGTTGCTATGCAACAAAATTTGCTTCAAATCCTTGCTGGATACTTGCATCAATTTCAAGTGAGAGTGTCACACTAAGTTTGGTGTGCCACTTATATCTTTATGCAATGTATCATGCACACCATCTTATTTTTGCAATCACAATGTCTTTGTTTCTCTGTGCCTTGATAGTTATTCTTAATTCTGCTTGCTTCAACACATGTATCACTAATATTTCATTGTGTAAGACATTCATGATCTATCTTAGCCCCATAGCCACGGTTCTAATTGTTGCTTGAGGATGAGCAAGCATTTTGAGTTTGGTATGGGAAGGAGAAGAATGGGAGGAAAATGACAACAATAGAGAAGATGAATTACAAGGTTGTAAAGTTCTTTTTCCTTTCATTTGTTTCTAGCATTTTAAATTGCATGATTGTCTTATTACCTTCTCTGTATACATGTGTGGTATGAATAGGCATAGTTTGATTTCTAAATTGCAACATGCTACTATGACATTATGACTACCAACTTGAGTTTTGTGAATTCAAAAGCAATAAAGTATCATGATCTTAAACAAACAAGGAATTAAAGAAGAATTTAGTATGTGCATACAAGTATTGGAAAGCTAGTATGATTGATTGTTGCTCAATTGCATTAGATTTTATTTAATTGAAGTTTTCATCTAGGACATTTTGTGAGATCTTTTGAAAATCATGAAAACCTTGAAGAAGCAAATGCAATTAAGGCAAGAAAAGAAAAAGGGAAAGAATGAGAAAACTGAAGGCTCTGAGTACCAATGACAATTCCATTGTTAAGTACTTGTGGTGTTTATGTATTAGGCCAAATGCTTGAAAACAAAACAGTTAGAAGTCAAGGCTAAGCTCAAGTGCAAAAGCACTCCCTCAAAGCTCAAGGTTCTGAGCATCAATGATTAGAAAGTCAAGAAAAGAAAAAAATGAGCTTACTGAAGTCTTCTAATTCAAATGCTTGTGGTGCTTATGTATCAAGTGATAATACTTGAAAATAAAGCATTTAGAATCGTAGCTTTGTTATTAACTCATGGGGCAGAGCACCCAAAAGGAGAAGCTAATAATAAAATCAAAAGCTTGTTCAAGGAAGAATTATAAGAAAAAGATTTCAAAAAGTGAACTAGATAGAAGCATCAATCATTTACATTTCTTTTGTGATTGTAGCATGCATAGAAAACTAGCTTGCCATGAACATTAACTTGCTATTCTTCTAACCTTGGATTGTCAATCTCTATTGTATGATTCTTTTCTTGCCTGAGGACAAGCAAGGTTTAAGTTTGGTGTTGTGATGCGTTCGCATATTTGCTATATTAGCTTGTTGGTTTAGTTAGTTTTAGCTTAGTTTTATTCACTTTTTTTTTGAAATAAACAAGCAATTTTGTGAACTTTTCCTCCATGCATTCATGAACCAAGAAATAAGTGAAATCTGGCATAATCTATGCAAATGATTCAAGAAGCTTATATGCAAGTTGATGTGAATGATTTCCTTGAAAATTAATGCATAAGATGGCAAAACTTTGAAAAAAATTATTTGGTTTATGTTAGGTGATGAAGCAAGAAGACAATGGAGCAAGGAAATCTTGAAGAAAGGAGGAACAACAAGTTAGCAACTTGGAAATCAAGTTGGCAACGCCCATTTAGGTGCAGCCAGGAAAAGCAGCACGTTGGCAACTTGGAAACCAAGTTGGCAACGTGCTAGTGTGTATCCAACAGAGTTGGCAGCTTAACCTTACCTTCTTTAAGGATGCATAACTTGAACCACAGAGATCCAATTGACATGCTTCCAGTTGTGTTAGAAAGCTGACATCCAGAGCTTTCCAACGATATACAATAATTCATAATTTAGCATGAAATGGAAGCTCAAATCAGAGTCATCTTTAAGCCCTAAAAATAAAGAAATGAAGTTGAGAGTAGAAGCATGCACGTTGTCACTGGCGTGTCCAGTAACAACGTGGGCAGCAACGCCCAACAAGCCAAGTTTCCAAGAATGGGCGTTGTCCCTGGCGTGTCCAGCAACAACATGGGCAACAACGCCAGGAAGCTACCAGGGAAGAAGGATTGCACATTGTTGCTGGCGTGTTTGATAGTAACGTGGGCAACAACGCCCATGTAAAACTGGCAACCTGACCTTACCCTCTTCAATGGAGTATATCTTGAGCTACAAAACTTCAAATGAGGTGATTTTAGTGGCATTGGAAAGTAGGAATCAAGAGCTTTCCAAGCATATATGGCACTACATGGTGGACACTAAATTTGATGGAGGAAACTTGCCCCGAAAGTACATAGATGAACATGGTATCAACCTGTAGTAAGGCCAGCTGACTTCTTCACCTTCCATGGAGTATATCTTGAGCTTTAGAGCTTCAAATGGTGCACTCTAAATGGCATTAGAAAGTAGACATATATCATAGTATGGGGTTGGCATTCATTTGAAGCTTAAAAAGCTTTCTTCATTTAGAGCCTCAGAAACTAAGGGCGTTGTCACGGGCGTGTTCACCAAAACGCCCAGGCAGCCTGACCTTACCTTCTTCAATAGAGCATAACTTGAGCTACAGAGATCCAATTGAGATGCTTCCCGTTGCGTTGAAAAGCTGACATTCAGAGATTTTCAACCATGTATAATAGTCTATAATGAAGCACAAAATTAAAGCTCAAACCAGAGGCAACTTTGGGCATCAAAACTGAGTTTAAAAAGGTAGAAAGGGCCAAGTGTTTGGCAACGCCCAAGCACCAAGCTCCCAGCCCAGAAAATTCTTGAGCACGTTGCCAACGTGCATAAAGCTGGCGTGTTTGCCAGTAACACCCACTGGGTCAGGATTGATGAAAACTTGCTCTGCTCTCTTTGCTCTCTTTAAAGGGGAATACTTCCTCCATTGGACCAAGAATTCAACAAGGGTAAAGCCCACATTGCTAACCCAATTGAAGATCTCCAAATGAGTTTTAGGAGTAGTATAAATAGAGTAGAGTTTTGTACTTTAAGGAGACTTCTGAACTTTTCACAATTAGATTTTTATTTTTTTTACTCTTTTTATTTTAATTTTTTTAGAGACTTTTATATACTTTTACTTTTACACTTAGATTTTGTAAAAGTTACTTTCGAAAGCAATTTGGAATTTCAGTTTTCTAAGAACTTCTTCTTCTTCACTCTTCATTTTCTTCTCTACTTAATTGGAATGTCTACTTTTGCATTTGTTGTTGAATTTAGAGCTATGATTCACTAAACCCCACTTTCATTACGGGGAGGAGCTCTGTTTATTTGAATGGGTTGACAACTATTCTTTTCCTTCTCAATTCAAGTGGTTCATCCAAGGAGAAACTCTTGTTCTTCACAGATTTAATTACATTCGAGAGAAGGGTTGAATCTACATTAATTATATGGTGAACTTGAGAAAGAATCCATATAATTCAGTTTAGAGTTATCCTTTCATGATTTCTTTGATCAATACACTTTGGGTTGGTTTGTGAGATGTAACCTCCCTTAGTTGAGATTCTGGAAGTTGTATGACTTTGGATTAGAAATTGAACTTCACCTCTTCTCATGACCAATTAGATCACAAGAGTGACAATTGATTGTGTTGAGAGAAATTGAATTGCCAAGAGATTGGGATTCAATTATTCACAATCCGCCATGGATCTATACCCATGATTGAGAAGGAGATGAGCAAAGTCAATTCATGACAATTTACATCTCTGATCCCTAATGATCTCTCTATCATTAATTCTCATATCTTTTGTTCTTTAGTTCTTTGAATACCCACTACCCAATTCCCTTCTACATTCTTACAATTTATCATTCTTGCCATTTACATTATGTTTTCTATTCCTTGTAATTTACCTCTCTACTCTCTACAATTCTGCAATCTTTACTTTCTTGCAATTTATCTTCGATGTCATTTAAGTTTCTTGCACTTTAAGTTCAGTTATTTACTTTAATTTTCCTTCTTTATTGTAGTTCTTAAAATTCCTTGTCATTTAACTTTCTGTAATTATATTCAAAAATCAAATCTCATGAATTCAAAACCATATTTGCTTGACTAAATATACCATTTAACTAAAGGTGCTTAATCTACCAATCTCCGTGGGATCGACCTCACTCTTAGTGAGTTTTATTACTTGATACGACCCGGTATACTTGTCGGTTGTACGTGAAATCTAAATTTTCGCGTATCAGCCTCCATGTGGCCCTTCAGCAGAACCTCGGATACTGGTAAGTTCAACTTTAGTTGTGATTTTTGGTACTTCTGTATGATATATTAAGTAGGTTTGAGATATGGCTGAAGCAATATTGTTTTGTTATGTTCAGGGAGGTTTAGAGGGTTGGTGGAGCGCATAGTTGTCTAGCACCCACCATGTCTCAAGACCATCGTCAGTTAGACAGCAGTCTGATCTCCAGGGTCATATTGCCATTGATTTAATCCAACTCCTCTATGAGTGTTCCGATTTTGTAAGGTGCGGTGCAGGCAAGTTATCACTTCAAACCATCCTACAGAAAGGTGTGGATGGCAAAGCAGAAGCCAATTGCACGAATATACGAGGATTGGAAAGAGTCGTCCAACAAGGTTTCCAAGCTGCTTCAGGCACTACAGAGCTACTTTCCTGGAACCATCTGTGACCTACGCGTCAAACCATTCTACGATGGACACCTCCTGGTACACGACTCCAGCATGTTCGACAAGGTATTTTGGGCTTTCCCGTTGGTGCACGAATCCCCGCAGTACAACTGTACCAGCAAGTTGGTGCACGAAATTCTAATCCCAATATCAAAATCAAGATTTCTTATGATCTCGTACCACTAACCAGCAAGTGCACTGGGTCGTCCAAGTAATACCTTACGTGAGTAAGGGTCGATCTCACAGGGATTATTGGTTTGAAGCAAGCTATGTTTATTTTATTATTCTTAGTCAGGATATCAATTAAAATTATCAGTTTGAATTATTAGAAAAATAAAAGAGTGTGAAATAATTACTTGTTGTGCAGTAATGGAAAATATGTTAGAGTTTTGGAGATGCTTTGTCCTCTGAATTCGTGTAACATAATGCTTCCTCACTTTCAAAAGTGCAAAGTTCCTTCCATGGCAAGCTGTGTGTAGGGGAATCACCGTTGTCAATGGCTACCATCCATCCTCTCAGCGAAAACGTTCCAAATGCTCTGTCACAGCACGGCTAATCATCTGTCGGTTCTCAATCAGGTTGGAATAGAATCCAGTTATTCTTTTGCGTCTATCACTAACGCCCAGCCTTCAGGAGTTTGAAGCTCGTCACAGTCATTCAATCCTCGAATCCTACTCGGAATACCACAGACAAGGTTTAGACTTTCCGGATTCTCTTGAATGCCGCCATCAGTCTAGCTTATACCACGAAGATTCTGATTAAGGAATCTAAGAGATACTCATTCAATCTAATGTAGAACGGAGGTGGTTGTCAGGCACACGTTCATGGATTGAGGAAGGTGATGAGTGTCACGGATCATCACCTTCTCCATAATTAAGCGCGAATGAACATCTTAGATAGGAACACGCATGTTTGAAAGGAAAACAGAAATAATTGCATTAATTCATCGAGACGCTGCAAAGCTCCTCACCCCCAAAAATGGAGTTTAGAGACTCATGCCATCAAAGAGTATATAATTCAGATCTGAAAATGTCATGAGGTACAAAATAAGTCTCTAAAAGTTGTTTAAATAGTAAACTAGTAACCTAGGTTTACAGAAATGAGTAAACTAAGATAATTGGTGCAGAAATCCACTTCTGGGGCCCACTTGGTGTGTGCTGGGGCTGAGACTTAAGCCTCTCACGTGCTTGGGCTATTTTTGGAGTTGAACGCCAGGTTGTAACGTGTTTTGGGCGTTGAACTCCAACTTGTAACCTATTTCTGGCGCTGGATGCCAGACTGCAACATGGAACTGGCATTGAACGCCAGTTTACGTCGTCTATCTTTGCGCAAAGTATAAACTATTATATATTGCTGGAAAGCCCTGGATGTCTACTTTCCAACCCAAATGAGAGCGCGTCAATTGGATTCCTGTAGCTCCAAAAAATCCATTCCGAGTGCAGGGAGGTCAGGATCCAATAGCATCAGTAGTCCTTTTTCAGCCTAACTCAGATTTTTGCTCAGCTCCCTCAATTTCAGCCAGAAAATACCTGAAATCACAGAAAAATACACAAACTCATAGTAAAGTCCAAAAATATGATTTTTGCCTAAAAACTAATAAAATTCTATTAAAAACTAATTAAAACATACTAAAATCTACATGAAATTACCCCCAAAAAGCGTATAAAATATCCGCTCATCACAAGTGCACTGGGTCGTCCAAGTAATACCTGAGCGAGTCAGGGTCGATCCCACGAGGATTGTGGTTTAAAGCAAGCTATGGTTATCTTGTAGATCTTAGTCAAGCGGATAGAAGAGTTATTGGATTTGAATGCATAAAAGTGAAATAGGGTATACAATACTTTGTGAATTCAAATGTAACCAGTGATAAGAAGATGGTTAAGGCTTGAAGATGCTTTGTCCTTCGGGATTAAATCTGGTCTTATTATCTTCTTCAACTGTGAATGATTTCCTCTATGGCAGGTTGTATGTGATTGACGCTGGTTTGAGCAGCCGCCAATACTCCTCCAGATCTAAACCTTATGCCAGTTCAACGCATTGATGTTGATAAAGAACGAAGATACATCTTAGAATAGAGAATCAAATACGAATTGAGAAAGAAATAGTAGTACTTTTATTAATCCATAAAACTCAGCAGGGCTCCTCCCCTCAACCTAGGAGGTTTAGAAACTTATACTGATAGAAAATACAATGTGAAAAATGAAATATGGCAGAAAATGTCCTCTATGATTATGTAAAAAATATCCCTTAAATACTAAACTAATGACTAAGGATTACATAAGAAGTGTAAAACAGTCTTTTAGTGCTAAAATCCACTTCCGAGGCCACCTTTGTGAGTGTTTGGGCTGAGGTTTGATGAGACCCACGTGCTATGAGGCCTCTAGGGCATTGAACACTGGCTAGGGGTCCTCTTTGGGCGTTTGGACACTGGTCTCCTCCTTTGGGCGCTGGACACCTGGATTGGGATAGGAGGCTGGCGTTGAACACCAGTTTTGGGCCTTCAATTCTAAAACAAAGTATGAACTATTATACATTTCTGGAAAGCTCTGAAAGTTAGCTTTCCATAGCTATTGAGAACTCTCTGTTTAGACTTCTATAGCTCCAGAAAAGCTCTTCCAAGTGCAAGGAGGTCAGATCCAGACAGCATCTGCAGTGCTTTTTTTGTCTTTGAATTAGACTTTTGCTTCAGCTCCTCAATTTTAGCCAAAAAATACCTGAAATTGCATAAAAACACACAAACTCAAAGTGGAATCCAAAAATATTAATTTTACACTAAAACCTATGAAAACTGAATAAAACTTAAACAAAATATACTAAAAACTATATGAAAATGATGCCAAAAAGCGTATAAATTATCCGCTCATCACAATACCAAACTTAAAATGTTGCTTGTCCCCAAGCAACTAAAAACCTCAGTAGGATAAAAAGAAGAGTAAGATACAATAAATCTCAGAGTTTCCAATGAAACTCAGTTTCAATTAAATGAGCGGGACTTAGTAGTTTTTTGCTTCTGAATAGTTTTCGCATTTCACTATCCATTGAAACTCAGAATGGTTGGCATCTTTAAGAACATAGAATCCAGATGATATTATTGACTCTCCTAGTTCAGTTCTTTTTTACTCTTGAACACAGCTTTCAGAGTCTTGGCTGTGACCCTAAGCACTTTGTTTTCCAGTATTACCACCGGATACGTAAATGACACAGCACTTTAACTAGGTGAAGCCTTTCGGATTTTGATTCAACTTTGCTAGAGTCTCCAGAAAGAGGTGTCCAGAGTTCTTAAGCACACTCTTAGGATCTTTGGATCCCTTTACCCTTGCCTTTTGGTTTAAAGGGTTACTAGCTTTTTGCTCTTGCCTTTTGGATTAAAGAGCTATTGGGTTTTTCTGCTTTTTATTTATTTATTATTTTTTTGCCATTTTTCTTTTTTTCTTTTTTTTGCATGCATATATATTATTTTTCTTTTGCAACATGCTTTTCCTTTTTCTTTTTGCTGCTTTTTCTTACTTCAAGAATCAATTTTTAGATTTTTCAAATTACCAATAATACTTTTCCTTTTTCATCATTCTTTCAAGAGCCAACATTCTTAATTTCAACTTCAAATATGCACTGTTTATTCATACATTCAGAAACCAAAAGCAATGCCACCACATCAAGATAATTGAACTATACTTATTATAAACTTTTGAAATTCATGTACCTCTCAATTTTTTTCAAATAAAATTTTCTTTTTAAGCAAGGTGAGAGATATATGGAACATTTTACATCTTTAAGACATAAATGGAAATGATCTTTCAATAAGAACAAGAGAACAGACAGAAAAACATAACAAAAAATAAAAAAATAACATAAGAAAAGGATATTAAAAGAACGAATCCACCTTTAATGGTGGCGGCTAGTGCTCCTCCTTGAGGATCCAATGTAGTGCTTGATTTATTCAATGTCACTCCTTTGCCTTTGATGTTCTTCCCTCATAGCCCTTTGATCTTCTCTAATTTTATTGAGGATAGTAGAATGCTCTTGATGCTCCATCCTCAACTGATTCATGTTAGAGCTCAATTCTCCCATGAAAGTATGCTATTGATCTCAATAGCTTTGAGGAGAAAAATATATCCCTTGAGGCATCTCAGGGATCTCATGCTGAGGCGGCTACACAGGCTCATGTGCATGCTCTCTAGTTTGCTCCATCCTCTTCTTAGTGATGGGCTTGTCCTCCTCAATGGAGATATCTCCCTCTATGACAATTCCAGCTGAATTGCATATATGACGGATGAGGTGTGAGAATGCCAACCTTCCTTTAATGGAAGGCTTCTCAGCTATCTTGTACAATTCTTGAGGAATCACCTCATGTACTTCCACCTCACTTCCAATCATGATGCAATGGATCATAATGGCTCTTTCAATAGTCACTTCTGACCGATTGCTGGTAGGAATGATAGAGCGTTGGATGAATTTCAACCATCCTCTAGCTATGGGCTTGAGGTCAAGCCTTTTTAGTTGAATGGGCTTGCCTTGGGAATCCCTTTTCCACTGTGCTCCTTCCACACAGATGTCTGAGAGCACTTGATCCAGTCTCTGATCAAATTTGACTCTTCTAGTGTAAAGATATGGGTCTCCTTGCATTAGAGGCAAGTTGAATGCTAACCTCACACTTTCTGGGCTAAAATCTAAGATTCTCCCTCAGACCATGGTGCTCCAATTCTTAGGATTTGGGTTCACACTAATGTCATGGTTTTTCGTGACCCATGCATTATCATAGAACTCTTGCACCATTAAAATCCCAACCTCTTGGAAGGTATTGGTTAGGACTTCCCAACCTCTTCTCCGAATCTCTCTTCGGATTTCCAAATACTCATTCTTTTTTAGACTGAAAGGGACCTCAGGGATCACTTTCTTCTCTACCACTACTTCATAGAAGTGGTCTTGGTGGGGTTTGGTGATGAATCTCTCCATCTCCCAAGATTCAGAGGTGGCGGCTACTACTTTTCCTTTCCTTTTTCTAGAGGATTCTCCAACCTTGGGTGCCATAAGTGGTAATGAAAATAAAAAAATAACACTTTTCTCACACCAAACTTAAAAGCTTTGCTCGTCCTCGAGCAAAACTAAAGAGAAGAGAAGAATGGAGTAAAAGAAGAAGAAAATAGAAGGAGATTGAGGGAGAGAGAGAGGGCTCGGCCTGATGGGGCTTATGAATGTATGAAATGTGTGTCTATGAAGGGTTAGAAGGAGGGGGTAGGGTTGGGTTCGGCCATAGGTGGGTAATTTGGAGGAAAATTTAATTTTAAAGTGGGTGGGGGTTGGTGGAAGTTATGATAGTTTTGAGGAAGTGATATGGATGTGATTGGGCTTAGGGCTTATAGGGAAGAGTGTATGGGGAAGTGTGAAAGTAAGAAGGAAGAAATAGGGTAGGTAAAGATGCTGTGGGACCCACTGATCTTGAGAGGGTAGGAAATTCAGATTCCCTGCCCTCTACACTAGCGTGAACGCCTAGGGTCTGCTTCTTGGCTGGCGTTCAACTCCAACAACACTCCATCCAGAGTGTTCTGTTTTCACTGCTGAACGTTTCTGTCTCTATTCTGACTGTTGCACATAATCATGAACCTAAAAAAATAACTTAAAGAAAAACAAAATAAAAGAAAATATAAATAATTAATTAAGGTTGGGTTGCCTCCCAACAAGCACTTCTTTAACGTCACTAGCTTGACGGTTAGCTCCTTACGGAGGTGAGTATGGGCTTAGAATTTCGCCCCTTACAGTGAACTTTCTTCCTGTCTTCCCATGAATGAGCTCCACATGCTCTAGATATAGGATACAACTCACTATATGTAGTATGACTAGTTTCTTGGTGAAGAAAACTTTCATGCCAGGTGAGAGGCCTTCAGTTGGGACTTTCTTGTCACTCTAGCGTTTAGGTACTTTCTTTCGAGTACCTATGTTCTCAGTGCTTGTTAATGGCTGCCAAACACCAAACTTAGAATTGATGTTTAGGGGCTTAGTACAGCTCTACACTGAAAGAGATGGTTGGAACACTAGGTGTTGCATCATTGTCTCTTTCTTATTAGAGGGAAATTGGGGTGAGGCATCTTGAACAAGATGTAGTCCTCTCCTAGTTGGAAAACAATTTCTCCCTTTGCCACATTAATCAAGGCATTGGTAGTGGTTAGGAAAGGTCTTCCAAGAATGATGGATTCATCCTCATCCTCCCTAGTATCTAAGGCTATGAAGCTTGTAGAGATGTAATGGTCTTCAACCTTTACCAAGACATCCTCTACGAAGCCATATAGCTTCTTCATTGACTTGTCTGCCATCTATAGTAAGATATTTGTAGCTTGTACCTCAAAGATTCACAGCTTCTTGGTGCACGAAATTGTGATCCATTCTTTTCACAACTCAAACAGTCCCCGGTAATGGCTCCAAAAACTTGGTGCTCAATACCATGGTCTAAATATAATTTCATAACTTCGCACAACTAACCAGCAAGTGCACTGGGTCGTCCAAGTAATAAACCTTACGCGAGTAAGGGTCGATCCCACGGAGATTGTTGGTATGAAGGAAGCTATGGTCATCTTGTAAATCTCAATCAGGCAGATTCAAATGGTTATGGATGATATATGAATAAAACGTAAAATAAAGATAGAGATACTTATGTAATTCATTGGTGAGAATTTCAGATAAGTGTATGGAGATGCTCAGTCCCTTCCGTCTATCTGCTTTCCTACTGTCTTCATCTAATCCTTCTTACTCCTTTCTATGGCAAGCTGTATGTTGGGCATCACCGTTGTCAGTGGCTACAATCCCGTCCTCTCAGTGAAAATGTTCAACGCACCCTGTCACGGCACGGCTAATCATCTGTCGGTTCTCAATCAGGTTGGAATAGAATCCATTGATTCTTTTGCGTCTGTCACTAATGCCCAGCCTTCAGGAGTTTGAAGCTCGTCACAGTCATTCAATCATTGAATCCTACTCAGAATACCACAGACAAGGTTTAGACCTTCCGGATTCTCTTGAATGCCACCATCAATTCTAGCTTATACCACGAAGATTCTAGTTAAGAAATCCAAGAGATATCCACTCAATCTAAGGTAGAACGGAGGTGGTTGTCAGGCACACGTTCATAGGTGAGAATGATGATGAGTGTCACGGATCATCACATTCATCAAGTTGAGGAACAAGTGATATCTTAGAACAAGAACAAGCTGAATTGAATAGAAGAACAATAGTAATTGCATTAATACTCGAGGTACAGCAGAGCTCCACACCTTAATCTATGGTGTGTAGAAACTTCACCGTTGAAAATACATAAGAACAAGGTCTAGGCATGGCCGAATGGCCAGCCCCATGATCTAAGATAGCATAAGACTACTCAAAGATAGCTACCAAGATGAGAATACAATAGTAAAAGGTCCTATTTGTAGAGAACTAGTAGCCTAGGGTTTACAGAGATGAGTAAATGACATAAAAATCCACTTCCGGGCCCACTTGGTGTGTGCTTGGGCTGAGCATTGAAGCTTTCATGTGTAGAGACTTTTCTTGGAGTTAAACGCCAGCTTTTGTGCCAGTTTGGGCGTTTAACTCCCATTCTTGTGCCAATTCCGGCGTTTAACGCCGGGCAGTTTTGAGCTAATTTGGAACGCCAGTTTAGGCCATCAAATCTCGGGCAAAGTATGGACTATTATACATTGCTGGAAATCCCAGGATGTCTACTTTCCAACACCATTGAGAACGTGCCAATTGGGCTTCTGTAGCTCCAGAAAATTCACTTCGAGTGCAGGGAGGTCAGAATCCAACAGCATCTACAGTCCTTTTCAGCCTCTGAATCAGATTTTTGCTCAGGTCCCTCAATTTCAGCCAAAAAATACCTGAAATCACAGAAAAACACACAACTCATAGTAAAGTCCATAAAAGTGAATTTTAACTAAAAACTAATAAAAATATAATAAAAACTAACTAAAACATACTAAAAACAATGCTAAAAAGCGTATAAATTATTCGCTCATCACAACACCAAACTTAAATTGTTGCTTGTCCCCAAGCAACTGAAAACCAAATAGGATAAAAAGAAGAGAATATGCAATGAATTCCAAAAACATCTATGAAGATCAGTATTAATTAAATGAGCGGGGCTTTTAGCTTTTTGCCTCTGAACAGTTTTGGCATCTCACTCTATCCTTTGAAATTCAGAATGATTGGCTTCTATAGGAACTCAGAATCCAGATAGTGTTATTGATTCTCCTAGTTAAGTATGATGATTCTTGAACACAGCTACTTTATGAGTCTTGGCCGTGGCCCAAAGCACTCTGTCTTCCAGTATTACCATCGGATACATACATGCCACAGACACATAATTGGGTGAACCTTTTCAGATTGTGACTCAGCTTTGCTAGAGTCCCCAATTAGAGGTGTCCAGGGTTCTTAAGCACACTCTTTTTGCCTTGGATCACAACTTCATTATTATTTTTTTCCTTTTTTTTCTCTCTTTTTTTTTCGTTTTCTCTTTTCTCTCTTTTTTCTTTTTTTTTTTTTGAATATTCACTGCTTTTTCTTGCTTCAAGAATCATTTTTATGATTTTTCAGATCCTCAGTAACATGTCTCCTTTTTCATCTTTCTTTCAAGAGCCAACATTCATGAACAACAAATTCAAAAGACATATGCACTGTTTAAGCATACATTCAGAAAACAAAAGTATTGCCACCACATCAAAATAATTAATATGTTATAAAATTCAAAATTCATGCAATTCTTCTCTTTTTCAATTAAGAACATTTTTCATTCAAGAAAGGTGATGGATTCATAGGACATTCATAACTTTAAGGCATAGACACTAAGACACTAATGATCATAAGACACAAACATAGATAAACATAAGCATGAAAATTAAAAAAACAGAAAGTAAAGAACAAGGAAATTAAAGAACGGGTCCACCTTAGTGATGGCGGCTTGTTCTTCCTCTTGAAGATCTTATGGAGTGCTTGAGCTTCTCAATGTCTCTTCCTTGTCTTTGTTGCTCCTCTCTCATGATTCTTTGATCTTCTCTAATTTCATGGAGGAGAATGGAATGTTCTTGGTGCTCCACCCTTAGTTGTCCCATGTTGGAACTCAATTCTCCTAGGAAGGTGTTGATTTGCTCCCAATAGTTTTGTGGAAGAAAGTGTATCCCTTGAGGCATCTCAGGGATTTCATGATGAGTGGGATCTCTTGTTTGCTCCATCCTTTTCTTAGTGATGGGCTTGTCCTCATCAATGAGGATGTCTCCCTCTATGTCAACTCCAACTGAATAACAGAGGTGACAAATGAGATGAGGAAAGGCTAACCTTGCCAAGGTAGAGGACTTGTTCGCCACCTTATAAAGTTCTTGGGCTATAACCTCATGAACTTCTACTTCCTCTCCAATCATGATGCTATGAATCATGAAGGCCCGGTCTATAGTAACTTTGGACCGGTTGCTAGTGGGAATGATTGACCGTTGGATAAACTCCAACCATCCCCTAGCCACGGGCTTGAGGTTTTGCCTTCTCAGTTGAACCGGCTTCCCTCTTGAATCTCTCTTCCATTGGGCGCCCTCTTCACAAATGTCTGTGAGGACTTGGTCCAACCTTTGATCAAAGTTGACCCTTCTAGTGTAAGGGTGTTCATCTCCTTGCATCATGGGCAAGTTGAATGCCAACCTTACATTTTTCGGACTAAAATCTAAGCATTTCCCCCGAACCATTGTAAGCCAATTCTTTGGGTTCGGGTTCACGCTTTGATCATGGTTCTTGGTGATCCATGCTTTGGCATAGAACTCTTGAACCATTAAGATTTCGACTTGTTGAATGGGGTTGGTAAGAACTTCCCAACCTCTTCTTCGAATCTCATGTCGGATCTCCGGATATTCACTCTTTTTGAGTTTGAAAGGACCTCGGGGATCACCTTCTTCAAGGCCACAACTTCATAGAAGTGGTCTTGATGCACCATTGAGATGAATCTCTCCATCTCCCATGACTCGGAAGTAGAAGCTTTTGCCTTCCCTTTCCTCTTTCTAGAGGTTTCTCCGGCCTTAGGTGCCATAAATGGTTATGGAAAAACAAAAAGCAATGCTTTTACCACACCAAACTTAGAAGGTTTGCTCGTCCTCGAGCAAAAGAAGAAAGAAGAGAGTAGAAGAAGAAGAAATAGAGGAGATTGAGATGGCTTTGTGGTTTGGCCAAAGGGGGAGAAGTAGTATTTAGGTTGTGTGAAAATGAAGGAGTGAAGATGGGTTTATATAGGGGTAGAGAGAGGGGTAGGGTTCGGTTATGAATGGGTGGGTTTGGGAGGGAAAGTGGTTTGAATTTGAATGGTGAGGTAGGTGGGATTTTATGAAGGATGGATGTGAGTGGTGAAGAGAATAGTGGGATTTGATAGGTGATGGGTTTTTGGGGAAGAGTGGTTGAGGTGATTGGTGAATGGGTGAAGAAGAGAGAGTGGTGCGGTAGGTGGGGATCCTGTGGGGTCCACAGATCCTAAGGTGTCAAGGAAAATTCATCCCTGCACCAAGTGGCGAGCAAAAAATGCTCTCTATGCCAATTCTGGCGTTAAACGCCGGGCTGGTGCCCATTTCTGGCGTTTAACGCCAGCTTTTTGCCCTTTCCTGGCGTTTAACGCCAGTCTGGTGCCCCTTTCTGGCGTTAAACGCCCAGAATGGTGCCAGACTGGGCGTTAAACGCCCATTTGCTGCCCTTACTGGCGTTTAAACGCCAGCAAGATCTTCCTCCAGGGTGTGCTGTTTTTCTTTCTGTTTTTGTTTTTTCAATTGATTTTGTGACTTCCCATGATCATCAACCTATAGAAAACATAAAATAACAAAGGAAAATAGATTAAATATAACATTGGGTTACCTCCCAACAAGCGCTTCTTTAATGTCAGTAGCTTGACAGTGGGCTCTCATGGAGCCTCACAGATACTCAGAGCAATGTTGGAACCTCCCAACACCAAACTTAGAGTTTGAATGTGGGGGTTCAACACCAAACTTAGAAGTTGGTTGTGGCCTCCCAACACCAAACTTAGAGTTTGGCTGTGGGGCTCTGTTTGGCTCTGTTTTGAGAGAAGCTCTTCATGCTTCCTCTCTATGGTAAAAGAAGGATATCCTTGAGCCTTAAACACAAAGGATTCTTCATTCACTTGAATGATCAATTCTCCTCTGTCAACATCAATCACAGCCTTTGCTGTGGCTAGGAAGGGTCTGCCAAGGATGATGGATTCATCCATGCACTTTCCAGTTCCTAGGACTATGAAATCAGTAGGGATGTAATGGTCTTCAACCTTTACCAAAACATCCTCTACAAGTCCATAAGCTTGTTTTCTTGAATTGTCTGCCATCTCTAGTGAGATTCTTGCAGCTTGCACCTCAAAGATCCCTAGCTTCTCCATTACAGAGAGATGCATAAGGTTTATACTTGACCCTAGGTCACACAGAGCCTTTTTAAAGGTCATGGTGCCTATGGTACAAGGTATTGAAAACTTCCCAGGATCATGTCTCTTTTGAGGTAATTTCTGCCTAGACAAGTCATCCAGTTCTTTGGTGAGCAAAGGAGGTTCATCCTCCCAAGTCTCATTACCAAAAAACTTGTTATTTAGCTTCATGATTGCTCCAAGGTATTTAGCAACTTGCTCTTCAGTGACATACTCATCCTCTTCAGAGAAAGAATACTCATCAGAGCTCATGAATGGCAGAAGTAAATCCAATAGAATCTCTATGTTCTCAGTGTGAGCCTCAGATTCCCATGGTTCCTCATTAGGGAACTCATTGGAAGCCAGTGGACGTCCATTGAGGTCTTCCTCAATGGCGTTCACTGCCTCTTCCTCCTCTCCTAGTTCAGCCATGTTAATCATGTTAATGGCCTTGCATTCTCCTTTTGGATTCTCTTTTGTATTGCTTGGAAGAGTACTAGGAGGGAGTTCAGTAACTTTCTTACTCAGCTGACCCACTTGTGCCTCCAAATTCCTAATGGAGGACCTTGTTTCAGTCATGAAACTTTGAGTGGTTTTGATTAGATCAGAGACCATGGTTGCTAAGTCAGAGTGGTTCTGCTTAGAATTCTCTGTTTGTTGCTGAGAAGATGATGGAAATGGCTTGCCATTGCTAAACATGTTTCTTCCACCATTATTGTTGTTGAAACCTTGTTGAGGTCTCTGTTGATCCTTCCATGAGAGATTTGGATGATTTCTCCATGAAGAATTATAGGTGTTTCCATAGGGTTCTCCCATGTAATTCACCTCTTCCATTGAAGGGTTCTCAGGATCATAAGCTTCTTCTTCAGATGAAGCGTCCTTAGTACTGCCTGGTGCAGCTTGCATTCCAGACAGACTTTGAGAAATCAAATTAACTTGCTGAGTCAATATTTTGTTCTGAGCCAGTATGGCATTCAGAGTGTCAATCTCAAGAATTCCTTTCTTCTGATTCGTCCCATTGTTCACAGGATTCCTTTCAGAAGTGTACATGAATTGGTTATTTGCAACCATTTCAATTAGTTCTTCAGCTTCTGCAGGCGTCTTCTTCAGATGAAGAGATCCTCCAGCAGAGCTATCCAATGACATCTTGGACAGTTCAAAAAAACCATCATAGAAGATACCTGTGATGCTCCATTTAGAAAGCATGTCAGAAGGACACTTTCTGATTAATTGTTTGTATCTTTCCCAAGCTTCATAGAGGGATTCTCCTTCCTTCTGTCTGAAGGTTTGGACTTCCACTCTAAGCTTACTCAATTTTTGAGGCGGAAAGAACTTTGCCAAGAAGGCATTGACTAGCTTTTTCCAAGAGTTCAGGCTTTCTTTAGGTTGTGAGTCCAACCATATCCTAGCTCTATCTCTTACAGCAAAAGGGAATAGCATAAGTTTGTAGACCTCAGGGTCAACCCCATTAGTCTTGACAGTGTCACAGATTTGCAAGAATTCAGCTAAAAACTGATGAGGATCTTCCAATGGAAGTCCATGGAACTTGCAATTCTGTTGCATTAGAGAAACTAATTGAGGCTTAAGCTCAAAGTTGTTTGCTCCAATGGCAGGGATAGAGATGCTTCTCCCATAGAAGTCGGGAGTAGGTGCAATAAAGTCACCCAGCACCTTCCTTGCATTGTTGGCATTGTTGTTGTTTTCAGCTGCCAAGGGTTCTTCTTCTTTGAAGATTTCTGTTAGATCCTCTATAGAGAGTTGTGCCTTAGCTTCTCTTAGCTTTCGCTTCAAGGTCCTTTCAGGTTCAGGATTAGCCTCAACAAGAATGCTTTTGTCTTTGCTCCTGCTCATATGAAAGAGAAGAGAACAAGAAAATATGGAATCCTCTATGTCACAGTATAGAGATTCCTTGAGGTGTCAGAGGAAAAGAAAAATAGAAGGAAGAGGTAGAAAATTCGAACTTATCAAGGAAAGATGGAGTTCGAATTGTGCATTGAGGAGTAGTGTTAGTCCATAAATAGAAGGATGTGAGAAGAGGGGAAGAAATTTTTGGAAATAAATTAAAAATATTTTAAAAACATTTTGAAAAATACTAATTGATTTTCGAAAACTAAGAGTGGAAAAGAAATCAAGTGATTTTTGAAAAAGATTTTGAAATTAGAAATCAAAAAGATATGATTGAAAACTATTTTGAAAAAGATGTGATTAAAAAGATATGATTGAAAAGTTATGGTTTTAAAAAGATATAATTGAGAAGATATGATTTGAAAAATAATTTAAAAAAGATTTGATTTTGAAAATTAATGACTTGGCTAACAAGAAAAGATATGATTCAAACATTTAACCTTTCTCAACAGAAAAGGCAACATACTTGAAATGTTGAATCAAATCATTAACTGATAGCAAGTATTTTTGAAAATGGAAAGAAATTGATTTTGAAAACTTTTGAAAACTTGAAAAAAATTTGAATTAAAAAAAACAGAGTCTTCCCTCTTGTGCCATCCTGGCGTTAAATGCCCAAAATGGTGCACATTCTGGCGTTATAACGCCCAAAGCTCTACCCTTTTGGGCGTTAAACGCCCAGCCAGGCACCCTGGTGTCACCGTTGTCAATGGCTACTTCCCATCCTCTCAGTGAAAATGGTCCAAATGCTCTATCACAGCACGACTAATCATCTGTCGGTTCTCGATCATGTTGGAATAGAATCCAGTGATTCTTTTGCGTCTGTTATTACGCCCAACACTCGCGAGTTTGAAGCTCGTCACAGTCATCCCATCTCAGATCCTACTCGGAATACTACAGACAAGGTTTAGACTTTCTGGATCTTAGGAATGGCTGCCAATAATTCTAGCTTATAGCACGAAGACTCCGATCTTTCGGAATGGAGGCTAAGATAATACAAAAATACCCAATAAACAAAAAATAAACATAATTCCTCTGAAGCTTTGTCGTCCATATCTTGAAAAGGAATAACCTGTAGGGGAGTGAGAACGTCATCCTCGCTTGTTCTCACTATAGGGTTACAAAAATTGCTATAACAAGATACGTAAAAAAATAAATTTATTCTTAGAGTACAGTGATCATTGCTCGTCTTATGAGTCTTTCCAAAAACCTTGGGTACACATTAGAAATCCAGAAAATCCCTTTTTTGAAGACTAGGTAAATTTCTCAAATGATTTAAAACAAAACCCTTTTCCTTTCTTGTAAAATCTGAAAAGTTTTTCCTAGACAGTATGAATGACCAACAAGTCCCAAACATAGGTTCAATTAAGTATATGATGTAAGAGTTTGATTTTTCATACTTTTCTAGACCATAACCATGAAAGCAGTTACCTACGTGGTATAAATGACGATCCCATTCCAAGCATAGGTTCATTAAGTCTATGCTGAACCGGTCAGATACTTTATACAAAACTAGAACTCAATATACCAATCTCGGTCTCAAGCCCATCTAATCCAACACGCCCCCCAGCCCAAACAACTCAATCATCAACCAATTCATCACAAACCAACTAATCAAACACAATCACAAATAATGTAGTTCAAACATAATCAATAGCAATTACATCAATTATAGCAGTTAGCAATTAACATAAGTATTCACATAGGCAAACTAATTACAATGTGCACACCTAAACAATGTCACATAAATGTAAATGATGAATGTCTGCCCTACTGGCAGTGATATCACATTATCAGTTCAACTGCGAACTCGACACATCCCCATGGAGATGTTGCCCTTCGAATTCATGGTGTGGGAACCCCCGAGATATAATGCTCGAATCACTATCCAGGGTTTTGCTCCTGTACACTCTGATGATCCGAAGGGATGCAAGCGGGATCTATTGCCACCGACCTCACATCTAAGCGCAAGCGGGACGAACTGCCGCCCTTACACCGCCGCCGCTACCTCGACAGGCGAGATCCAACCACAACCCCTGCCGGGTGCATAGCGTCTCTGGTGCACGAAATTGTGATCATCAACAATGGCACCAAAAACTTGGTAGTGCTCTCAAACGTGAATCACACTTTGTCACAACTTCGCACAACTAACCAGCAAGTACACTGGGTCGTCCAAGTAATAAACCTTACGTGAGTAAGGGTCGATCCCACGGAGATTGTTGGTATGAAGCAAGCTATGGTCATCTTGTAAATCTCAGTTAGGCAGATAATAAATGGTTATGGAGTTTTCGAAAATAATAATAAATAACGCATAAAATAAAGATAGAGATACTTATGTAATTCATTGATGAGACTTTCAGATAAGTGTATGGAGATGCTTGTCCCTTCTGAATCTCTACTTTCCTACTGCTTTCATCCAATCCTTCATACTCCTTTCCATGGCAAGCTGTATGTAGGGCATCACCGTTGTCAATGGCTACTTTCCATCCTCTCAGTGAAAGTGGTCCCAATGCTCTGTCACAGCACGGCTAATCATCTGTCGGTTTTCGATCATGTCGGAATAGAATCCATTGATTCTTTTACGTTTGTCATCACGCCCAATAATCATGAGTTTGAAGCTCGTCACAGCTATTCAATCCCTGAATCCTACTCAGAATACCACAGACAAGGTTTAGACTTTCCAGATCCTCAAGAGTGGCCGCCATAGGGTTCTAACTTATACCACGAAGATTTTGGTTAGGGAATCCAAGAGATACTCTTTCGTTCTAAGGTAGAACGGAAGTGGTTGTCAATCACACGTTCATAAGTGAGAATGATGATGAGTGTCACGGATCATCACATTCATCATGTTGAAGTGCAACGAATATCTTAGAGTAAGAATAAGCCGAATTGAATAGAAAACTGTAGTAATTGCATTAAAACTCGAGGTACAGTAGAGCTCTACACCCTTAATATATGGTGTGTAAAAACTCCACCGTTGAAAATACATAAGTGATCAAGGTTTAGGCATGGCCGAATGGCCAGCCCCCAAAGTCTAAGAACTAAACGTTCAAAGATGGATGCTAAGATAAAAGACGAAACCAAGATGTCTAATACAATAGTAAAATGTCCTATTTATACTAGACTAGCTACTAGGGTTTACAAAAATAAGTAATTAATGCAGAAATCTACTTCCGGGGCCCACTTGGTGTGTGCTTGGGCTGAGCTTGAGCTTTACATGTGCAAAGGCTTCTCTTGGAGTTAAACGCCAAGTTGTAACATGTTTTTGGCGTTTAACTCTAGTTTATGACGTGTTTCTAGCGTTTGACTCCAAAATGCAGCATGGAACTGGCGTTGTCATCTAAGCTCGAATAAAGTATGGACTATTATATTTCTGAAAAGCTCTGGATGTCTACTTTCCAACGTCATTAAAAGCGCGCCATTTGGAGTTCTGTAGCTCCAGAAAATCCATTTCGAATGCAGGGAGGTCAGAATCCAACAGCATTAGCAGTCTTTTGTCAGCCTTTTATCAGAGTTTTGCTCAGGTCCATCAATTTCAGCCAGAAAATACCTGAAATCACAGAAAAACATACAAACTCATAGTAAAGTTCAGAAATGTGAATTTTGCATGAAAACTAATGAAAATATACCTAAAAGTAGCTAGATCCTACTAAAAACTACCTAAAAACAATGCCAAAAGGCGTATAAATTATCCGCTCATCACAACACCAAACTTAAATTGTTGCTTGTCCCTAAGAAACTTGAAAATCAAATAGGATAAAAAGAAGAGAATATACTATAAATCCCAAAATATCAATGAATATTAATTCTAATTAGATAAGCGGGACTTGTAGCTTTTTGCTTATGAACAGTTTTGGCATCTCACTTTTTCCTTTGAAGTTCAGAATGATTGGCTTCTATAGGAACTCAGAGTTCAGATAGTGTTAATTGATTCTCCTAGTTAAGTATGTTGATTCTTGAACACAGCTACTTTTATGAGTCTTGGCCGTGGCCCTAAGCACTTTGTTTTCCAGTATTACCACCGGATACATAAATGCCACAGACATATGACTAGGTGAACCTTTTCAGATTGTGACTCAGCTTTGCTAAAGTCCCCAGCTAGAGGTGTCCAGAGCTCTTAAGCACACTCTTTTTGCTTTGGATCACGAATTTAACCACTCAGTCTCAAGCTTTTCACTTGGACCTGCATGCCACAAGCACATGGTTAGGGACAACTTGATTTAGCCGCTTAGGCCTAGATTTTATTTCCTTGGGCCCTCCTATCCATTGATGCTCAAAGCCTTGGATCCTTTTTACCCTTGCATTTTGGTTTTAAGGGCTATTGGCTTTTTCTGCTTGCTTTTTCTTTTTCTTTCTAATTTTTTTCGCCACTTTTTTTTTCGCAAGCTTTGTTCTTCACTACTTTTTCTTGCTTCAAGAATCAATTTTATGATTTTTCAGATCATCAATAACATTTTTCTTATTCATCATTCTTTCAAGAGCCAACAATTTTAACATTCATAAACAACAAGATAAAAAATATGCACTGTTCAAGCATTCATTCAGAAAACAAAAAGTATTGTCACCATATCAATATAATTAAACTAAATTCAAGGATAAATTCAAAACTCATGTACTTCTTGTTCTTTTGTATTAAAAACATTTTTCATTTAAGAGAGGTGAAGGATTAATGGAATTATTCATAGCCTTAAGACATGGTTACTAAATACTAATGATCATGAAGTAAAGACACAAACATAGACAAACATATAGCATAAGAACCGAAAAACAGAGAAATAAGAACAAGGAATGAGTCCACCTTAGTGATGGTGGCGCCTTCTCCTTGAAGGACCAATGATGTCCTTGAGCTCTTCTATGTCTCTTCCTTGCCTTTGTTGCTCCTCCCTCATTGTTCTTTGATCTTCTCTAATCTCATGGAGAATGATGGAGTGCTCTTGGTATTCCACCCTTAGTTGGTCCATGTTATAACTCAAGTCTTCTAGAGAAGTGTTGAGTTGTTCCCAATAGTTGTTAGGAGGAAAGTGCATCCCTTGAGGCATCTCAGGGATTTCTTGATGATGAGCTTCCTCATGTGTCTCTTGAGATCCATGAATGGGCTCTCTTGTTTGCTCCATCCTCTTCTTAGTGATGGGCTTATCCTCTTCAATGAGAATGTCTCCTTCTATGATAATTCCAACTGAGTAGCATAGATGGCAAATAAGATGAGGAAAAGCTAGCCTTGCCATGGTGGAGGACTTTTCGGCTATTTTGTAGAATTCAAGAGAGATGACTTCATGAACTGCTACTTCCTCTCCAATCATGATGCTATGGATCATGATGGCCCGATCCACAATAACTTCGGATCGGTTGCTAGTGGAGATGATAGAGCGTTGGATGAATTCCAACCATATTCTAGCCACAGGCTTTAGGTCCAGTCTTCTTAATTGAACCGGCTTGCCTTTTGAGTCTCTTTTCCATTGAGCTCTTTCCACACATATGTCCATAAGGACTTGGTCCAACCTTTGATCAAAGTTGACCCTTCTAGTGTAGGGGCGTGCATCTTCTTGCATCATAGGCAAGTTGAATGCCAACCTCAGATTTTCCGGACTGAAATCTAAATATTTCACCCGAACCATTGTAAGATAATTCTTTGGATTCGGGTTCATACTTTGATCATGGTTCCTAGTGATCCATGCATTGGCATAGAACTCTTGAACCATTAGAATTCCGACTTGTTGAATGGGGTTGGTCAGAACTTCCCAACCTCTTCTTTGGATCTCATGTTGGATCTTCGGATACTCATTTTTCTTGAGCTTAAAAGGGACCTCAGGGATCACCTTCTTCTTGGCCACAACTTCATAGAAGTGGTCTTGATGGGCTTTTTAGATGAATCTCTCCATCTCCCATGACTCGGAGGTGGAAACTTTTGTCTTCTCTTTCCCTTTTCTAGAGGTTTCTCCGGCCTTAGGTGCCATAAGTGGTTATGGAAAAACAAAAAAAGCTATGCTTTTACCACACCAAACTTAGAATATTGCTCGCCCTCGAGCAAGAGAAGAAAGAAGAGAAGAATAAAACATGATCATGAACCTAATAAAACATAAAAGAACAATAAAAATAAAAATAGAATTAGATAAATAAAAATTGGGTTGCCTCCCAATAAGCGCTTCTTTAATGTCACTAGCTTGACAGTGGGCTCTCATGGAACCTCACAGGTGATCAGGTCAATGTTGTGGACTCCCAACACCAAACTTATAGTTTGAATGTAGGGGTTTAACACCAAACTTAGAGTTTGGTTGTGGCCTCCCAACACCAAACTTAGAGTTTGATTGTGGGGGCTTTGTTTGACTCTGTATTGAGAGAAGCTTTTCATGCTTCCTCTCCATGGTTGCAGAAGAAGATCCTTGAGCTTTAAACACAAGGTAGTCCCCATTTAATTGAAGGACTAGCTCTCCTCTGTCAACATCAATCACAGCTCCTGTTGTGGCTAGGAATGGTCTTCCAAGGATGATGCATTCATCCTCATCCTTCCTAGTCTCTAAGATTATGAAATCAGCAGGGATGTAGAGGCCTTTAACCTTCACTAACACGTCCTCTACTAATCCATAAGCTTGTCTTTGTGATCCGTCTGCCATCTCTTATAAGAATGTGACAGGCTGTACCTCAATGATCCCCAGCTTCTCCATTACAAAGAGTGGCATAAGATTTATGCCTGACCCTAGGTCACACAGAGCCTACTCAAAGGTCATGGTGCCTATGGTACAGGGTATTAAGAATTTACTAGGATCTTGTTTCTTTTGAGGTAACGTTTGCTGAACCCATGTATCTAGTTCACTAATGAGCAAGGGAGGCTCACCTTCCAAAGTCTCATTACCAAACAACTTGACATTCAGTTTCATGATGGCTCCTAGATATTGAGAAACTTGCTCTCCAGTTACATCTTCATCCTCTTCAGAGGAAGAATAGTCTTTAGAGCTCATGAATGGCAGAAGGAAGTTTAATGGGATCTCTATGGTCTCTATATGACCTTCAGATTCCTTTGGGTCCTTGATAAACCACTATTTTATGGTTTATCTTGTGTTTAATTGAGTGAATTTTATCAATCTTTCATACATTTATTCATATGATTTGCATGTTTTACAATTCCTTCCCAGAATTTGTGCTATGATTAAAAACATGCTTCTTTGGCTTTTATTTTCTTTTATTTAAATCCTCTCTTATTACCATTAGATATCTTGATATGTGTGTTAAGTGATTTCAGAGATTACAGGGCAGGAATGACTTAGAGGATGGAAAGGAAGTGTTCCGAGGGTTACCTGAAACGTGTAGCTCGGTCGTCTGGCAAGACCCGAGGTAGGGGTTCCGTGACCCGAGCTTGGTGTGCTGAGCGGCTGGGGGTTGTACCTGCAATGACACTCCGATGCTTAAGTTAGCATGGGTCCAAGCAGATATTGAGTAGAATTAGAGTATGAGTTATACCTGGGTGCTCCAGTGTATTTATAGTGGTTGGTCGTGATCTTCCCTGGATAAGATATTCTTATCTTATCTTATCTTTGGGAGTCTTATCTCTATCTTTTGTGGAACCGCCTTTCCTAGGCCTTTTTCGGCCTTTAGGTTTTGGGCTTCATTCCTTTTGATGGGCCTTCTTCTTTATTTGTCCGAGGTCCGACCTTAGGCGTGGGCCTTTGGGACGAGGTCGGACCTTCTGCGAACTTCCCGAGTTTGGAGAGCTCGGTCAGGGTATGAACAGTGCCCCTGTCCGAGTTCGTCCTTTTGAGAGGTCGAGCTCGGGCATAGTCGTCTTTTCAAAATTTTGAAAATGGCCGTTTCAGCATTTATTGCTTTTTACCGTTTCTCCTCGATTTCCGTTCGGGCTCTGTGAAGGCATTATTTATTTGCCCCTTTCCTCATTTTCTTTGTTTATTCTGTTCCCTTTCCTTTTTCTGGGTTTTTCGCCACCTCTCTTTCGAGCATCTTCCTTCTTTCTCTCTGTTCTTCTTCTCCGATTCTTTCTGTGCGTTGTTTTTCGGGGTTTCCTCTGCGCCGCTGTTTTCGTTCTTCTTGCATCGGAGCTTGTCGTTTTCTTCCTTTCTTCCAGGTTTGTTTCTCGTCTTTACTTTCGCTGTGCACATATGCTTTTGTTTCTTTTCTTCTATGCTGGGGTTGCCCCGAAAAGAGGCGCCGCCATTGTTTGGTTGTTTGTATGTGGGGGGGGGGGGGGCTCTTTTCTCTTGGTACTTTGTTTTCGGGTTACTGCATTTTTTCTTCTAAAAGAACTTTTGTTTTCTTGCTTCTGCTGAATGGGTTTTTTGCTGTCTGCCTATTATGTGATTTTTGGCTTGCTGTTGTATTCTTCTTTGTAGGCAAGATTTTTTATGTCTCGAAAGGTGTTTCAAGCAATGTCGACCAAGATTCCGAGTGGTCTTGGTTGGGTAGATCCTGTTCCTCTAAGGGTCCCTTCTGTTGTAGATTCTGAGTATCTAGTTAGGTTCCGTAGGGAGTGTAGTATTTGTGAGAACAGGGAGTCTGAGCGGGATTATGAGCTAGGAGCCCCGGAGTCCGAGGAGAGAGTGTGCTTCCCGCCTTTAGAAAGTTCCGAGAAGCTATTCTTTATGCTTACGATTGTTTTTTCTCTAAGCTGGGTGTACGACTTCCTTTTACCGACTTGGAGTCCGAGGTCCTTTGGTCTTGTAACCTTGCCCCTACGCAACTCCATCCAAATTCTTGGGCGTTTTTAAAGCTGTTTCAACTTTTGTGTCAGTTTTTGGGCGTCTCCCCTTCTGTTTCTCTTTTTCCTATCTGTTCGTGTTGACGAAGCCGGGGTCGGGTGCTGGGAAGGTGTCCTGGGTCTCTTTTAGGGCTAACCAGGGAAAGAAGTTTTGTACCTTGTATGATGAGTCGTTTCATGATTTCAAGAACTACTATTTCAAGGTCCGGGCTGCTGGAGATGTCCGACCTTTCTTTCTAGATGAGAGTGGGGAGCCTTCTTTTCCTCTTTGTTGGCAGGAGAATGTAGTGTCGGTTAAGTATATTTTTGAGAGTCTAGATGAGGTGGAGCAGGCTTTTGTGGGTGTGTTGAGCAGTTTATGGGGTCGGGCACCTCACTTGGATACGAAGAAAATGTTGGGAGATCCAAGCCTTCTCCGTTCCGAGTTAGGTAGTTCCCGACCTCTTTGAGATTTCATCTTAGTATTTTGGCTTCGTTTTGGAGGTTTTTCCGTTGTGATAATCCCTTTCTTTTGTTTCTGCAGAGATGTCTTCTCAGGCTGATTCCATGAAGTTCCTTCGTCGGTCGAAGAAGTCTGCGGCTGCTCGGAATGTCGAGGCTGAGGCTTCTGCCCGATCTTCTCCGCAGAAGACTACCGTGGGTGTTCAGACTCGGTCGAAGACCATTCCGACTCCTCAGTTCCGAGCTATAACTCAAGATCCTCCGACCTCCGGACCCGGTCACCTTTCCCCGTCTTCGACCTCGGGTCCTCCCCCCAAGAAACAGAAGACCTCTCAAGAGCTTGCCGGTTTCAATGATAAGGATTTTGACGCTCTTGGTTGGATTGAGCAGCACATTCTCCCCCAGACCTTTATTTCTACTGATGATGCGTCTATGGAGCATCACTTTCAGTATATGGCGCGGAGCTGTGTTCGGATGGCTAGTCTTCATGCCGCTATTGCTCGGGAGTTCAAGAAAGCTCCCCTTGGGGCGACCAGCTCCCGACTTGAGAAGGCACGGTCCGAGCTTGATAAGATTAGTCAACTGAAGGCTGCCAGGATTACTGAGCTGGAGGCCTCTTTGGAGGAAGAGAAAACTAGGGGCACCGCGGCTGTGGCGGCGGCGAAGACATCTGAGGAGATGGCGAGGGTGGCGACGGAGAACTATACTAAGCTGTATGCCGAGCTTGTGGAGACGAAGGAGAAGTTGCAGTCTGCTCGGGATGATTTTACGAGCTGGAAGATAATGTGGCCAAGGGTATGGATGCTATGTTTGTGAATTTGAGGGATCAGGTCCGGGTTCTTGCTCCCGACCTGGATCTGAGCTTATTCAGTATGGAAAACATTGTTGTGGAGGGAAAGATTGTTCCTGCTCCTGCCGAGGATGAGGTTCCGGTGTCCGACCACAAGGCTCCGGTGTCCGACCCCGAGGTTCCGGTTGTGAACCCGACTTCACCTTTGGCTGAGGATAGATCTGGTGTGGAGGTTTCAAGCCGGGATGATGGTGCTGTCGATGCAGTCCCGATTTCGATGTTCCCTCCGCAGCCTTCTGTTGATGCGGAGACCGGAAAGGACCTTGATCCTCTGTGATCTTTTTAGTGGTTTGCCCGGCCTGTGGGCTTTTTGTTGGATGGCTTTTGTGAACACTTTTGGACACCTTTTGCTTTTATTTAGCCACTTGTGGTGACTTTATTATGCGGTGTTTGTGTTTTGACCTTTGGTTTCTGCCTTCGTGCTTTTTAGTTGTTTTTCGGATAACAACTTTTTAGCTAGCGTTTTGACTTTATGTTTCCGCTTTCGTGCTTTTTAGTTGTTTTTCGGATAACAACTTTTTAGCTAGCGTTTTGACTTTATGTCTCCGCTTTTGTGCTTTTTAGTTGTTTTTCGGATAACAACTTTTTAGCTAGCGTTTTGACTTTATGTCTCCGCTTTCGTGCTTTTTAGTTGTTTTTCGGATAACAACTTTTTAGCTAGCGTTTTGAAACTTCTTTCGATTTCGTTCTTTTCGCTTTGTACTTTTTAGTTGCTTTTTGTAAAGCAACTTTTTAGTAAGCGTTTTTCGAAATCCTGGTTCTTGCCGTTTTAAGGCTTCTTTCTTGGGCCGAGCTTTTTCTCGGACATAGGGTGCTCGAGTACCTCCTTTTTGTTAGGTCCGACTTTGTCGTTGGTCGGTTCTTTTGAGTTATTTCTGTAATCTCTTTTTATTTGGCTTTTGAGCCATTTTAGAGTTACTTTATAACTTTTCCCTTTGTTGGGTCCGACTTCGTCGTTTGGTCGGCCTTTTTAAGTTATTTTTGTAACCTCTTTTTATTTGGCTTTTCGAGCCATTTCAGAGTTACTTTATAACTTCTCACATTAATTTGAACCTCGTCGCTTTATCTTTGCCGACCTTGTATGGTCTCTTGGCAAATGATTTTTTGCGTTTTGCCGAGCATAAATTAATGCGCCTTGGTGGGGTACTTTCTAGGATTTGCTTCATCATGAGGAAGAGAAAATAGAGAAATTTGATTAGTATTAAAAAGAAAGAATATTTACAAAGTGTTTACCTTTTAGGTCGGGTATCCTACTTAACCGGGTGTCTCATTAAAAAACCCTTGTAGGGAAAAAGAGTACACCTCGGGTTAAGTTTTTCTAGCTGTAGTACCGTCTTAGATTACAGGCGTGCCAGGTCCTGGGCAGCTCATTGCCTTCTAGGTCGGATATTTGTAGTAGCCTGTCCCTAAGACTTCTGTTACCTTGTAGGGCCCTTTCCAATTTGCGGCTAGCTTTCCTTCTCCCGACTTTTGTGTTCCGATGTCATTTCGGATTAGAATCAGGTCGTGACTGGAGAAGCTTCGCTTTATTACCTTTTGATTGTATCTGAGGGCCGTTCGCCGTTTTAAGGCTTCTTCTCGGATTCGGGCTCTTTCTCGGACCTCGGGGAGGAGGTCGAGTTCTTCCCTTTGTGCCTGTGGGTTGCCTCTTTCGTTGTAGAAGATGACTCTGGGCGACCCTTCATCTATTTCGATAGGAATCATTGCCTCCATCCCGTAAGCTAGCCGGAATGGGGATTCTCCCGTTGTAGAGTGCGGGGTTGTCCGATATGCCCATAGTACCTGGGGAGTTCGTCGGCCCACGCCCCTTTGGCCTCTTGGAGTCTTCGCTTTAACCCGGCCAAGATGACTTTATTTGCAGCCTCTGCTTGTCCATTGGCTTGTGGGTGCTCGACCGATGTGAATTGCTGTTTGATTTTTAGTTCGGCCACCAAGTTCTGAAAACTTGTGTCCGTGAACTGTGTTCCATTGTCTGTTGTGATGGAGTAGGGGACTCCGAACCTCGTGACGATGTTTTTGTATAGGAATTTACGGCTTTTCTGAGCCGTAATAGTGGCTAAGGGTTCGGCTTCGATCCACTTTGTGAAGTAGTCGACCCCTACTATGAGGTATTTGACTTGCCCCGGTCCTTGTGGAAATGGGCCAAGTAGGTCGAGTCCCCATTTTGCGAAGGGCCATGGCGCAGTGATGCTGATAAGGTCTTCGGGCGGTGCCTTGTGAAAATTGGCGTGTTTTTGGCAGGGGGGGCATATTTTCACAAACTCTGTCGCGTCTCTTTGTAAGGTCGGCCAGTAGAACCCGGCCCTGACTACTTTCTTGGATAGTGCCCGAGCTCCGAGATGGTTCCCACACATGCCTTCGTGGACTTCTTCGAGGACGCCCTTTGTTTCTGAGGTCGGAACGCACCTAAGGAGGGGGTTTGAGAATCCTCTTCTGTATAATACGTCGTGAATTAGCGTATAATTCTGGGCGTCCTTTGTAAGCCTTTAGCTTCTTTTCTTTCTATGGGGAGAGTTCCTGACTTCAGGTAGTTGAGTATGGGGGTCATCCATCCTTGCTGTTGGTTGGATATATTTAACGTTTCTTCCTCTCTTAGCACGGAGGGAGATTGTAGGGTTTCTTGGAGAAGGCTTCTGTTGTTGCCTCCGGGCTTGGTGCTAGCGGGCTTCGAGAGGGCGTCTGCCCGGGCATTTTGTTCCCGAGGTATGTGCTGGATTTGTATTTCCGGGAAGTGTCGTAATTGTGCCTGTGTTTGGTCCAGGTATTTTTTCATAGTAGGGTCTTTGGCCTGGTAACTTCCATTTACTTGTGATGTGACGACCTGGGAGTCGCTGAAGATCGTGATTCTCTGGGCTCCGACCTCTTCGGCTAGCTTTAGTCCTGCTAGTAGGGCCTCGTATTCGGCTTGGTTGTTTGAAGCCTGGAACTCGAATTTTAAGGATAGCTCTATCCGTGTTCCTTGGTCGCTTTCGAGTATAACACCGGCTCCGCTTCCTGTTTTGTTTGAGGACTCGTCGACATACAGATTCCACGAGAGTGGGGTTCCCGGGGTCTCAGTATATTCTGCGATGAAGTCGGCTAGATATTGAGATTTTATGGCAGTCCGGGCTTCATAGTGGAGGTCGAACTCGGACAGTTCTACCGCCCATTGTAGGATTCGTCCTGCCATGTCTGTTTTTTGTAGGATGTGTCTCATGGGTTGGTTCGTCCGGACTTTGATGGTGTGGGCTTGAAAGTAGGGACGGAGCCTCCGAGCCGTGAATACTAGGGCGTAGGCGAATTTCTCTATTTTCTGATAGTTTAATTCGGCCCCTTGTAGTGCCTTGCTTACGAAGTATATGGGGTGTTGTCCTTGGTCATTTTCTCGTATTAATGCTGAAGCAACTGCCCGATGTCCGACCGAGAGGTATAATACGAGCTCTTCCCCTTTTAAAGGTCGGGTTAGGATTGGTGGCTGCCCGAGGAATTCCTTGAATTCTTGGAAGGCTTTTTCGCACTCCGGGGTCCATGAGAAGGGTTTCCCTTTCTTTAGGAGTGAGTAGAGAGGTAGTGATTTTATCGCTGATCCTGCCAAGAATCTTGATAGGGCGGCTAGCCTTCCATTTAGTTGTTGTACTTCTTTGACACTCGTCGGGCTCTTCATTTTGAGTATCGCTTGGCATTTGTCCGGGTTTGCTTCGATGCCTCTTTGAGTCAGCATGAAGCCTAAGAACTTTCCGGCTTCTGCGGCGAAGGTGCACTTGGTCGGGTTAAGTCTCATGTTGTGTTTCCTGAGGGTGCCGAAGACACTTGTGAGGTCGGGAACCAAGTTTCTGTCTTCTTGTGTCTTTACCAGCATATCGTCGACGTACACTTCTAGCTGTAGCCCGATGTGCTCTGAGAATACTTTGTTCATTAGCCTCTGGTAGGTTGCCCCGGCGTTCTTCAGCCCGAATGGCATTACTACGTAGCAGTAGTTTGCCCTTGGGGTTATGAACGAGGTCTTTTCTTGGTCGGGTCCGTACATCGGGATTTGATTGTATCCCGAGTATGCATCCATGAAGGAGAGATATCTGTAGCCTGAGGCTGCGTCGACTAAGGCGTCGATGTTTGGTAGTAGATATGGGTCTTTGGGGCAGGCTTTGTTGAGATCCGTGTAATCGACGCACATCCTCCATTTTCCGTTGGGCTTTTTTACCAGGACCACGTTTGCGAGCCATAGGGGATATTTTACTTCCCTAATGAATCCTGCATCTAGCAGTGCTTGTACCTGTTCTTCTATTGCCTGCATGCGCTCGGGTCCGAGCTTCCGGCGTCTCTGTTGGACGGGTCTGGATCCCGGGTATACTGATAGCTTATGGCACATCAGGTCGGGACTTATGCCTGGCATGTCGGAGGCCTTCCAGGCGAAGAGGTCGGAATTCTCCCTTAAGAGGGTTATGAGTTCCTCCTTTAGGCCTGCTTCGAGGTTTGCTCCAATGTTTGTTACTTTTTCAGGTGTGTTCCCGATTTGGATCCTTTCGGTTTCTCCCTCTGGTTGTGGCCGAAGGTCTTCTCGGGTTTGAACTCGCCCGAGTTCTATTGTGTTGACTTCTTTCCCTTTTAGGCTTAGACTTTCGTTGTAGCATCGCCGTGCTAATTTTTGGTCGCCTTTTAGGGTGGCGATTCCCTTTGCGGTAGGGAACTTCATACAGAGGTGTGGGGTTGAGACCACAGCTGCCAGTCTGTTTAGGGTTGGTCGCCCAATGAGGGCATTGTATGCTGAGGTAACGTCGACTATAATGTAGTCGATGCTTAACGTTTTAGATTGCTCGCCTCTTCCGAAGGTAGTGTGTAGCGAGATGTATCCTAAGGGGTGGATCGGGTGTCCCCTAGCCCAAATAGGTCGGAGGGATAGGCCTTTAGCTCTTTTTCTTCAAGCCCGAGCTTGTCGAAGGCCGCTTTGAACAGGATATCTGCTGAGCTTCCTTGGTCAATCAGGGTTCGATGTAAGTTGGCGTTTGCTAGGATAATGGTGATCACCATAGGATCGTCGTGGCCGGGTATTATCCCCTGAGCATCTTCTTGGGTAAATGAGATGGTTGGCAGCTCGGGCAGGGGATTGTCTTCTCGGACATGATAGATCTCTTTGAGGTGTCTTTTTCGCGAGGATCTGGATGTTCCTCCGCCTGCAAAACCTCCGTTTATCATGTGTATGTGCCTTTCAGGGGTTCGCAGGGTCTGTTCGGCCCGATCCTCGTTATCTCCCCTCCTTCTCTTTTTGGTCTCTTCTCCTTTTTCCGCTATGTATCTGTCGAGTTTTCCTTCTCTGGCTAGCTTTTCTATAACATTCTTCAGGTCGTGGCAGTCATTAGTAGAATGACCGTAGAGCTTGTGGTATTCACAGTATTCAGACCGATCTCTCCCCGCTCTCTTGTGTTTTAAAGGTCGGGGCGGTGGGATTTTTTCGGTGTGGCATACTTCTCTGTAGACGTCTACCAGGGAAACTCGGAGGGGAGTGTAGCTATGGTACTTCCGTGGTTTGTCCGAGTTGGATTCTTCTTTCTTTTTTTGTTCTCGATCTCGGTCTCGGAGTGGGTAGGTTGATTCCTTCCTAGAAGAGTCTCTTAGCTGGGAGGTTTCCTCCATGTTGATATATTTTTCTGCCCGCTCTTGCACCTCGTATAAGGAGGTCGGGTATCGTTTGGATAGGGATTGGCTAAATGGTCCTTCTTTTAGGCCGTTTGCTAGTCCCATGATGGCTGCTTCAGTGGGCAAGTGTTGTATGTCCAGGCAGGCTTTGTTGAATCGCTCCATGTATTCTCGGAGAGTTTCTTGGTTACCCTGTTTGATCCCGAGTAGACTGGGGGCATGTTTTGCCTTGTCCTTTTGAATAGAGAACCTTGTTAGGAATTTTTTGGTTAGGTCCTCGAAGCTGGAGATTGATCCTGGTGGCAGGTTGTCGAACCACTTCATGGCCGACTTGGTGAGAGTGGTGGGGAAGGCTTTGCACCGAATCGCGTCGGAGGCATCGACCAGGTACATTCTGCTTCGGAAGTTGCTGAGGTGGTGACTTGGGTCGGTGGTGCCGTCGTAGAGATCCATATCAGGTGGTTTGAAGTTTCGCGGTACCTTCTCCTTCATGATCTCTTGCGTGAAGGGATCATGGTTGTTTTCGGGGGTGGTGCCGCGTTCCGTCCGGTCTTTCAACTCGGCCTCTATCTTCCGCAGCTTTTCTTCTAACTCTCTGCGCTTGCGAGCTTCCCTTCTCAAATCTTGTTCAGTTTCTTTCTGCTTTTTTATGTCCTCTTCGAGTTGTTTCAGTCGGTTTTGCTGTGCCCGTACTGCTTCTAGAATCTCTGAGCTCTCTTCTTTTTCGGGATTTTGTGGATTTTTGTTTGGAAGTGATGTCTTTGGGCGATTCTGTTTGTTTCCTCCTGGAGTGCGTGGTGATAGAGGGCTGTCCGGTCGTTCTCCGGTGTCAATTTCCTCTTCTTGTTCTGATGTAGCGTGGTTATTGTTGGGAGGGTCGTCCGCCATGGTAAAGGGATGACTTCCAGGGTCCCCGGCAACGGCGCCAATGTTCCGAGGGTTACCTGAAACGTGTAGCTCAGTCGTCTGGCAAGACCCGAGGTAGGGGTTCCGTGACCCGAGCTTGGTGTGCTGAGCGGCTGGGGGTTGTACCTGCAATGACACTCCGATGCTTAAGTTAGCATGGGTCCAAGCAGATATTGAGTAGAATTAGAGTATGAGTTATACCTGGGTGCTCCAGTGTATTTATAGTGGTTGGTCGTGATCTTCCCTGGATAAGATATTCTTATCTTATCTTATCTTTGGGAGTCTTATCTCTATCTTTTGTGGAACCGCCTTTCCTAGGCCTTTTTCGGCCTTTAGGTTTTGGGCTTCGTTCCTTTTGATGGGCCTTCTTCTTTATTTGTCCGAGGTCCGACCTTAGGCGTGGGCCTTTGGGACGAGGTCGGACCTTCTGCGAACTTCCCGAGTTTGGAGAGCTCGGTCAGGGTATGAACAGGAAGCATGCAAAAGCGGAAGGAATACAAGAAGTTGAAGAAATTGCTAAGCTGTCCAGCCTGACCTCTTCGCACTAAAATGGTCATAACTTGAGCTACAGAGATTCAAATGATGCGGTTTTACTTGCGTTGGAAAGATAACGTCTGGGGCTTCGATTTGATATATAATTTGCCATAGTGGCCATACTGATAGGCAACGCGAACGCGTGATCCACACGGACGCGTCGCATCTGCGAAAATCAGCGTGGCTAAATTCGTAAACAGCGATTTCTGGGCTGTTTCTGACCCAGTTCTGGGCCCAAAAAATACAGATTAGAAGCTATAAAGTGGGGAAATGCATCCATTCATGAAAATGCTTTCATAATTCATAATTTTTAGTTTTAGATGTAGTTTTTAGAGAGAGAGGTTCTCTCTTCTCTCTTAGGATTAGGATTAGGATTTTTAGGACTTAGGAATATTTTTATCTCATCTTTTTATCAGGATCAGTATCTTTTTATTTCGACTTCTCTTAATTGTTGATTATTGATGTTTCTTATTTGGCTTATGACTCTTCATATTTGGATTGATTTCATTTTATTAATGCAATTGAGGTATTTCAGACTTATATGTTACTGATGCTTGGGCTCTATCCAAATTATTTTCATTCAAGTAGATTTTTTTCCCTTTTGGCTTTAATTGATTAACTGGAAGCTCTTGAGTTATTAACTATTCATGATTGATTGTTATGTCGGCTAATTAACTGGAATTCCACTAACTCTAGTCTTTCCTTAGGAATTGGCTAGGACTTGGGAAATCTAACTAATTGGTTCACTTGACTTTCCCTTGCTTACGCAAAGGTTAACTAAGTGGGATTAACTTCCATTCTTATAGGAATAACTAGGATAGGACTTCCGAATTTTCATATCTTGCCAAGAGTTTATTTTATAGTTAATTATTTATTTTATTTGTCATTTAATTTACTTGTTCCTCACTTTCAAAACCTCAATTTACAAAACCCATAACCAATAATAAGAACATACCTCCCTGCAATTCCTTGAGAAGACGACCTGAGGTTTGAATACTCGGTTATCAATTTCAAAAGGGTTTGTTACTTATGACAACCAAAACGTTTGTAAGAAAGGTTGATTGCTTGGTTTAGTAACTATACTTACAATGAGAGTTTACTATAACTTATAAACCATCAATCTTCAGTTCTTCTGTCCTTAATAGGGAACTCCTTCTTGCTTGAGAGACGTCCCATGAGGTCTTCTTCATTGGGATTCACGTCCTCTCCTTCCTCTCTATGTTCGGCCATGTTGATTATGTCAATGACCTTGCACTCTCTTTTTGGATTCTCTTCAGTATTGCTTGGGAGAGTACTAGGAAGAGTTTCAGTGACTTTCTTACTCAGCTGGCCCACTTGTGCCTCCAAATTTCTGATGGAGGACCTTGTTTCACTCATGAAACTTAAAGTGGCCTTAAACAAATCAGAGACTATATTTGCTAAGTTAGAGGTGCTCTGCTCAAAATTCTCTATCTGTTGCTGAGAAGATGATGGAAAAGGCTTGCTATTGCTGAGCCTATTTCTTCCACCATTATTAAAGCCTTGTTGAGGCTTTTGTTGATCGTTCCATGAGAAATTTGGATAATTTCTCCACCATTATTAAAGCCTTGTCTCTGGATTGTTGTATTTTAGCTTCTCTCAATTTCCTCTTCAAAGTCCTTTCAGGTTCAGGATCAGCTTCAACAAGAATGTCTTTTTCCTTGTTCCTGCTCATATGAAAAAGAAGAGAACAGAAAAAGAAGAGGAATCCTCTATGTCACAGTATAGAGATTCCTTTATGTCAGTAGAAGAAGAAAGGAATAGAAAAAGGAAAAGAGTTAAGAATCCAAACACAAGGGGGAAGATAGGCTCGAATTCTTGAGATGAAGAGAAGTGTTAGTAGATAAATAAATAGATAGAAGAAGATGAGATAGAGGAGTTTTTGAAAAAGAGATAGTGATTTTCAAAAATTAAAAGAAGAATTAAAATTAAAATTTGAAACAATTAGTTAATTAAGAAAGTTTTGAAAAAGAGGGAGGAATTTTCGAAAATTAGAGAGGAGGAAGTAGTTAAGTGGTTTTGAAAAAGATAAGAATTTTAAAACAAACAAAAAATCAATTAGATAGTTGAAAAAGATTTAAAAATCAATTTTAAAAAGATAAGAAGTTAGAAAAGATATTTTGAAAAGATATGATTGAAAAAGATATTTTGGAAAAGATTTGATTTTTAAAATTAAAATTTGATTACTTGACTAACAAGAAACTAAAAGATATGATTCTAGAATTTAAAGATTGAACCTTTCTTAACAAGAAAGTAACAAACTTCAAATTTTTTAATCAATCACATTAATTGTTAGTAAAGTTTTCGAAATTTTGAAATAAAGATAAGAAAAAGATTTTGAAAATAATTTTAAAAATTTTCGAAAATAATAAAAAAAATGAAAAGATTTGATTTTTGAAAAAGTTTTGAAAAGATAAGATTTTTAAAATTGAAATCTTGACTTGACTAACAAGAAACAACTTATTTTAAAAATTTTAACTAAGTCAACCCAAAGATTTCAAAAATTATGAGAAAAATAAGGAAAAGATATTTTTTATTTTTGAATTTTTAATGAAGAGAGAGAAAAACACAAAAATGACTCATAACATGAAAATTATGAATCAAAACACATGATGCATGCAAGAACACTATGAATGTCAAGATGAACACCAAGAACACTTTGAAGATCAAGATGAACATCAAGATTTATTTTTGAAAAATTTTTAAGAAAAGAAAACATGCAAGACACCAAACTTAGAAATTTTTAACGCTTAAACACTATGAATGCAAAAATGCATATGAAAAACAACAAAAAACAAAAAACAAGAAAATTTAAAGATCAAACAAGAAGACTTGTCAAGAACAACTTGAAGATCATGAAGAACACATGCATGAATTTTCGAAAAATGCAAAAGTTTTTAAAACATGCAATTGACACCAAACTTAAAAATTGACTCAAGACTCAAACAAGAAACACAAAATATTTTTTAATTTTATGATTTTATAAAATTTTTTGTTTTTTTCGAAAATTAATTTTTGGAAAAAAGAAAATAGAGAAAAAAATTTTGAAAAAATTTTGAAAACTTTTTGAAAAGAAAATTACCTAATCTGAGCAACAAGATGAACCGTCAGTTGTCCAAACTCGAACAATCCCTGGCAACGGCGCCAAAAACTTGGTGCACGAAATTGTGATCATCAACAATGGCGCCAAAAACTTGGTAGCGCTCTCAAATGTGAATCACACTTTGTCACAACTTCGCACAACTAACCAGCAAATGCATTGGGTCGTCCAAGTAATAAACCTTACGTGAGTAAGGGTCGATCCCACGGAGATTGTTGGTATGAAGCAAGCTATGGTCATCTTGTAAATCTCAGTTAGGCAGATAATAAATGGTTATGGAGTTTTCGAAAATAATAATAAATAACGCATAAAATAAAGATAGAGATACTTATGTAATTCATTGATGAGACTTTCAAATAAGTGTATGGAGATGCTTGTCCCTTCTGAATCTCTACTTTCCTACTGCTTTCATCCAATCCTTTATACTCCTTTCCATGGCAAGCTGTATGTAGGGCATCACCATTGTCAATGGCTACTTCCCATCCTCTCAGTGAAAATGGTCCAAATGCTCTGTCACAGCACGGCTAATCACCTGTCAGTTCTCGATCATGTCAGAATAGAATCCATTGATTCTTTTGCATTTGTCATCACGCCCAACAATCGCGAGTTTGAAGCTCGTCATAGCTATTCAATCCCTAAATCCTACTCGGAATACCACAGACAAGGTTTAGACTTTCCAGATCCTCAAGACTGGCCACCAAAGGGTTCTAGCTTATACCATGAAGATTCTGGTTAGGAAATCTAAGAGATACTCGCTCGTTCTAAGGTAGAACGGAAGTGGTTGTCAATCACGCGTTCATAAGTGAGAATGATGATGAGTGTCACGGATCATCACATTCATCATGTTGAAGTGCAACGAATATCTTAGAGTAAGAATAAGCCAAATTGAATAGAAAACTGTAGTAATTGCATTAAAACTCGAGGTACAGCAGAGCTCCACACCCTTAATCTATGGTGTGTAGAAACTCCACCATTGAAAATACATAAGTGATCAAGGTTCAGGCATGGCCAAATGGCCAGCCCCCAAAGTCTAATAACTAAACATCCAAATATGGATGCTAAGATAAAGACGAAACCAAGATGTCTAATACAATAGTAAAATGTCCTATTTATACTAGACTAGCTACTAGGGTTTACAGAAATAAGTAATTAATGCAGAAATCCACTTCCGGGGCCCACTTGGTGTGTGCTTGGGCTGAGCTTGAGCTTTACATGTGCAGAGGCTTCTCTTGGAGTTAAACGCCAAGTTGTAACATGTTTTTGGCGTTTAACTCTGGTTTATGACGTGTTTCTGGCGTTTAACTCCAGAATGCAGCATGGAACTGGTGTTGAATGCCAGTTTGCGTCATCTAATCTCAAATAAAGTATGAACTATTATATATTGCTGGAAAGATCTGGATGTGTACTTTCCAACGCCGTTAAGAAAGCGCCATTTGGAGTTCTGTAGATCTAGAAAATCCATTTCGTTTGCAGGGAGGTCAGAATCCAACAGCATCAGCAGTCCTTTGTCAGCCTTTTATCAGAGTTTTGCTCAGGTCCATCAATTTCAGCAAGAAAATACCTGAAATCGCAGAAAAACACACAAACTCATAGTAAAGTCTAGAATTGTAAATTTTGCATAAAAACTAATGAAAACATCCCTAAAAGTAGCTAGATCCTACTAAAAACTACCTAAAAATAAATGCCAAAAAGCGTATAAATTATCCGCTCATCAGTCTCATAATTTCAATATAAAACAGTAATCCAGTGGTTTTTCAGAAACATTTTCAACATATCAATTAGGCTCAATATCTTAGTTCAAAATCATTCTTGGCCCATTTACTTTCAAATAACAACCGTATTCAAATTCGCATCTTGCCAAGAATCACTTTTCAAAAGGAGCCACTTTCCACGTCTTTCCAACACTTCCAAACAACCTCAAAACCATGTCAAATTGAAAATCATCTTTCGAAAGACTCAAAATCATCCATTTCTAAATCAGGATTTTGGTCATAAAATTCCTCAGCGGAGTCTCAAGACTTCAGGGGAGAATAACCTAACTCATTTCTTAAATTCATTGAAAACCTCCGAAACCTTAACTTCTTGATTTAAATAAATAAAATTGAATTTAAACCAAAACCAAGTCATGTGTCCAAATATTCCGAACCAATTTAAAGATCAACTTACTTAGGCCAAAACCAAGTCATTTAAACCAAAAACCAATTTCAGTTTCATTCTTAAATATGTTTCCAAAAGCTCGGGAATTATATCAGTTTTGCTAAGTCAAAGTTTCCTAAAATACTTCAAACTTTTCTTAAAACGTCGTAAAGTGAAATTAGTTAATCAAAATCCAAGTTCCTTTTAAATCCATTAAAACTCCTTCAGATTCGCTTATTTAATCAACTTCCAAAACATAATTATTTTCATCTTTAAATTGACTTTAAAACCTAATCCTTTTCTAAAATAGTTTACATTCAAAATATAATAATTTTCTTAATAAAAGAGTTCAAACCTGTTTCATATATCCGTAATTCAATTCAAGGCATTATTCATTCTTTTTTAAAAATTCGTTTCAAATAAAGTCTCGGATTTTATAAAAATTTCGGCAGTATATCCCCTAAAACTTGGAGTTTGCCGTCCTTTCTGGGTCCCAACAAAACCAATCATCAACTCTTTCCAATAGGTTCAAGACCAAATCAGTTTCCAATAAAACAAAACTCAACTTTCAGATTATCAAAAATCATTCAAATCAACCAATGCAGAAATCTCCAATCTATCAAAACCAGACATTGTTTCAATCAAACAGGCAACCATATTCATTCAAGATAAAATCAGACAATTCATAAGACTCACATAACCACCAGAAATACATTTCGCATAGCATATCTATTTATAACAATTTCCAATTTAAATAAAATTAGTTTGTATAAAAAGCCCCTACCTCAACTCGTCGAACACATAAACCAAATGCGTCACAGGAATCTTCTCTCTCAACTTGAAATCACCGACAACCGCAACCTCAGCTCTAAGCCACCTTCGCAGCAACGACAACAACTCTAATCGCAACATATAACAATCAGGACTCGACCCCACGTTATCAAAAGTCATATTCTTTAACCAAACACAACCAAATAATACCGAGAGGCTTTTCGAAACATAGATTACTTACCAAACTAGCGAAACAAAGTAGCCGCGAACTCCGAGCACGTCACGCAAGCATCGATACACAACCTTACGACTGATAACACGACAACACCTCAGCCTAAATTATCAGAAAAATAATCTAAAGGGCTTTCAAATCGAAAATGCTTACTGAACGAAGAAGAAACGGCTGAACCAAAACAGTGGCAGTCTCCGAACCGGTTCGGCGGTAGACCGATAGCCACTTCATGCGGCAGCGGTGACCTGAACACATGTAGCGACAATGAGGTTCCCAGAAACTCAACGGAAAGGAGAACCAACCTAAAACCCTTACCGACAGAATTTTCCGACAATGGTAGTGCCATTTTTCGGTGGCAGAAGCGGCCAGAAGGTTCAGCGGTGGTTTTGGCAGCCACAGAACTCCGACGACAGTAGCAGAAGCTCTAGTTAGGCACCGCGGAGTAGCAGATCAACAGATATGGAGGTAGACGGCGGTGTCGGGATGGCAGCCACCAGACACGGTGCCTCCTCCACTTCGGCCATGGCTCGCACCTTCTTCTCCTCCTGTTTGCGGTTCTGCGGTGGCAGCAAAGGACGATCGACGACGACAACGAGATCTTCAGCGACGGCAACGAGGATGCACGGCGATGGCTTCTCCTCGCGCGGTGACGGGTCGGGGCGGACGAATCTGCGGTGACGGGTCAGACCCGCGCCTCCCCTTCCTGTGGCTGAGCTTTCTCTCACGCTCGTTCTTCCTCTCCCTCTCTTCGTGCTCGCCGGCAGTGGCGCAAATGGCGATGACAAAACCCTAGTGGTGGCGGCGGTGGTTCAGCAGGGACGAGCTTCACATTGGCAGGGCAAGCAAGGTTGGTAACGGCACAGCATGATGGCAAACTGAACGGCGATAGCAGCGTGACTCATCTCCCCTTCCGATCGCAGCTCCGCCCTTTCCCTCTTTGATTCATTTTCTGCTTCTGTTTCAGTTTCTCTCCTTCTTCAGATAGCTGGGTGTGTATGTTTAGGGTAGAGAGGGGCAACAGCTGCGGCTACGTGGGTTTGAGGGGGCTAGGGTTACATTATTTTTAAAATTAGGGTTAGGGGTAATTTGGTAATATCAAATACAAGTTGGGATAATATAGTAATTGAAACCCCAATTAAGTCCAACACTAATTGTATATAGAAAATACTATTTGCTCATCAATTTTACAAATTATTTTCAATAAAATGTCCAAATCAAATAATTAGAAATAATATAATTAAATCCTTTATTTTCCCAAAACAGTAGTATCAATATCTTAAAATATTAGTTATTTAGTCCAAATCATATAAAAATCCTTATTATTTCACAATTACCAACTTTACCATTTAAATATATAACATAACTCAATAATTGTAAAATTAGATAAAATCTTAATTTAAATAGCCCAAACTCATTGTTTTTGGATTTCTAGAACTTGAAGTTGTAAATAGAAAATTAATCCATAATTATAGAGTTTGGATGAAAACCTTAATTTATTTCAAATCCAATTAATCAAAACTACCTTTAATTACTTTCACTAAGATAATTTATGAAATTAAAACTGTAAATATATATATGGTTTGAGATTAGTTAAAAATAGGACTTTTCAAAAGTCTTGGGTCTTACACCACCCAATAACCTTTTTATGTCTTCTTAGCACACTAAGCAGTTGCTCCTCTTGTTGGGAAGTGAGTTCCTTTGCAATGATAACTGGGAGCTTCTGATTGTCTTCAAGGTAGGCGTACTTGAGATGAGGTGGAAGGGGGCTTCAATTCCATTTTCAACTCACGGCTTGGTACTTGATCATCCAGAGCCATTGAAGGTAGCAGGGCGTCCTCAGTATGCTCAGATGGCTCCCCCACACTTGTACTTTGCTCCGTGTGCATCTCATCCATTGCTTCTTGGTGAACTTCTGCCATAGTCTCTTCAATAATGTCACATTTGAAGATGGAGTGGTCTTCTGGTGGGTGCTTCATAGCTTTGTCAAGGTTAAAGCTCACTGCTCTTCCATCCACTTCGAAGGAATAGGTACCCGAGAAGGCATCCAACTTGAACCGTGAAGTCTTCCCAAATGGCCTTCCCAGCAAGATGGATAAAGGTCTTCCGGAGTCATTAGGGGGCATCTCTAGAATGTAGAATTCGATAGGAAATGTCAGCCCCTCGATGCTCACCAGGACGTCCTCCGCAATGCCAACCACTGAAATTATGCTCTTATCTACCAAAACAAAATATGCTGCCGACCTTTTCAAGGGTGGGAGCCTCAAGGCATCATATACAAATAATGGCATAATACTAACACATGCACCTAAATCACACATGCAGTCAATAAATTGTACACCCCCTATAATGCAAGTAACCATGCATGGACCGGGGTCCCCACATTTTTCAGGTATAGCACCCATTAAGGTAGAAATAGAGCTACTTAAAGGAATAGTTTCTAAATCATGTATTTTATCTTTATGCATGAACAAATCTTTTAGAAACTTAGCATATTTAGGTACTTGTTGAATAACATAAAAAAGGGGAATAGTTACCTTAACCTTTTTGAAAATCTCTACCATTTTGGGGTCTAGCTCCACTTGCTTCTTGGTCCTCCTAGCAAGGTGTGGAAAGGGAATGGGAATGGCTTCTCTCACAGCATCATCTTCCTTAGGCACTCCATTCCTTGGTTGAGCAACTACTTCTTCAACCACATCATGTACCTCATTCTCTTCTTCAACATCCTCTACCTCAACAACATCCTCAACTTGAACATATTCTTTTGAGCTTGGCTCCTCGGGACTTCTCTCTGGCAATGTAGTTCTAGATCTCAAAGTGATGGTGTTGATTCTACCCTTGGGGTTGGGTAAAGATTGAGAAGTAAGTGCACTAGAGCTTGAAGGTTGATTGTTAGGGGTAGATGGTGGTTCCATTCGGGATATAAGAGCTTGTAGAGTTGAGGTAAGGCCGGTAAGGCTAGAGGTAAGTAAATTCTGAAGCTCTTTTTGTCCTTGTGGGGTAGAACGGAGTGTTTCATCTTGGTTAGAGGGAGGGGGAGGGTAAGTGATTTGAAGGGCTTGTTGTTGGTTGAATGGATGTGATGGTATTTATGTGGAAAAACGAATTTTTCCAAAACACCTAAAACTCACCGGCAAGTGTACCGGGTCGCATCAAGTAATAAAACTCACGGGAGTGAGGTCGATCCCACAGGGATTGAAGGATTGAGCAATTTTAGTTTAGTGGTTGATTTAGTCAAGCGAATCAAGTATTGGTTGAGTTGTTTGTAATTCGCAAAAACTAAATTGCAGTAAAATTAAAGGGAACTGAAATTAAAATGCTGAATCTTAAAGAACGAGAAATTAAATGGCAGAAACTTAAAACGCAAGAAATGTAAATTGCAGAATCTTAAAGTGCAAGAAATGTAAATGGCTTGAATAATAAAGGGAATCGGGAAGTGGGTTTGCAGAAATTAGACAAGAAAAAGTAACTTGCAAAGAACAGAAAAGTAGAAGATGACTTGAATTGAACCGGATCTAGAATGGAAATGTAAATGAACTTGAAAAGCATTCAACAGAGAAAATAAAATGATAATTCCAGATCTCAGGACTCAAGAGACTAAATAACCAAGTCTAGATCTCAATGCCTTCCTAGATCCAAATTCAGAGAGCAATTGCAAAATTTAAGAGGAAAGCAATGTAGAAATGTAAATTCAAGTTCAATTTCCAGAAGTTGCAGTAAGAAAACAGAGAGATCTCAAGGTGAGATTGAGACAGAATTTCCTCAATTCTTCAACACCCAAGACTCAAGACAAGTGTAGATGAAATTGAAAACAAGGAAACTAAGAGGAAGAGAATTCAATTCTTCTTCCCAGGGCTCAAAATCTCTCAACAACTCAAAACCCAAAAGCTTTCCAAAACTCCCAGCAATACTAAAAGAAAAATTCTCAGGGAAAGCTCTCCGAAAACTTAAATTCTAAGCTATTTATACACTCTCTTCAAATGATCTTCAAGCCTTGAATTGGGCCTTTCCTCTTGATGGAATTGGGTTGAAAAAGGCCTCTGTTGATTGCTCTTGGAGTTGGAGAGAAACCCATTGTGAACCGGGCCATGAATCACAAAAGTTTGAGTCAAAGTTTGAGGCAAATTTTGGCTCAAGCTTTTCATATCAGCTAAAGCCCCCTTGCTGTCATCCACGTTTGAGCTAAAGTTTGAGGTCAAACTTTAAGCCAAACGTGAATCCCCTTTGTATGCCTTGTGGCACCAACGTTTGCCAAAAAGCTTGAGACAAACGTTGGCGCAAGCTTTTGTTCCTCCAGGGTGTTGGTGTGTGGCACCAACGTTTGCCAAAAAGCTTGAGGCAAACGTTGGCGCAAGCTTTTTCCTCCAGGGTGTTGGTGTGTGGCGCCAACGTTTGCCAAAAAGCTTGAGGCAAACGTTGGCGCAAGCTTTTTCTTCATCTAGGGTGAATTCAATTCTTCCAAAAGTTTGAGCTAAAGTTTGAGGCAAGCTTTTGCTCAAGCTTTTTGTTCTCTCTTGCTCCTTGCCCTTTCTTCTTTCTTCAACCTTTTTCAAAGCTCTTTTCCCCTATCATCAATCAACCAAACACATCAAAGCTATGCTCAAAATCATGAGTTTGTTATTCTTTCAAAATATATGACAATTATAGTACAAAATCTCATGAAATTGCATTAATTCATCTATGGTTGATTGAATCAAAGGAAACATGAAGTTCTACCCAATTGGCTTACTTATGGCTCAAGAAAGTGCATAAAATCAATTGAAAACATAAGAAAAAGACTAGTGAAACTAGGCTAAGATGACTCGTCATCACAACACCAAACTTAAAACTTGCTTGTCCCCAAGCAAGAAAGGAATTATTGAGAAGAAAGAATGAAATGGAAGAGGGTGTTCATGCTAGCAGAGTATTATTGTTAGCTCATGGGGTTTTCATGTAGATATGTAAATACTCACTTCTTATTGACTTTTAGGCCTAGAAAGTCTCCCACAAGCATCAAGCAACACACTGCTATGACCTTTCATTATTCCTTTGTCCTTGACTATTATTTTTCTTCAAAAGCTCTAGTTCAGTGTCATGTGTAACAAGTTCTTTTCTTTCTTTATGCTTGACACATTATTCACCATAGACACTTGGCTCACATTCCTTCTTAGAACATTGATGCCCAGCACCTCTTTGGGTTACTAAATGCCTTGTAGTTAGGTTGCTCTTGATAATGGACTTTCAGTTGATGATCCCGGGTTAGTTAACCTAAGTCACCAAGTGTTGATGCACTCCAAAGAACTTAATAATCCAAGCAGATCCTAGTACAAAGACACCACAGGCATATATTCTAAGGTTCAAGCTATTGGTGTCTAGCTTTGTTTCTTTTTTTTTTCTTTTGTTCTGTTGCCACTTTTGGCTCTTTCTTTTCTCTTTTTGTTTTTCTTTTTAACCAAGGACTTTTTAGTTGATTGAGATTCATAGACAGTGAGCTACTTTCTACTTAAAAGGAGACAACCTAGTTCTCTTATTCACTAAAAGTGAGCTATCATACAATCACACATACATACCACCACTTACTTTTATTGTACTTCTATCTAACAAAGAACTATCTCACTTCACATTCCAAACATTTCTTTTATTGAATTAAAGATGCAGGGGACAAAACATGCTTTTAGTTAAGTGAAAGTAAACACACAAGCACACACTTAGACTAGCTTACTTATTTTAAGAGAAACAAACATAATGCAAAGACTATTAACTATAATAACTACTAAAGATGCAAAGACTATTTTAACAGATAGGATGCATGCTTTTTCTTTGTAGTGATGAACAAGGAGCAAGTCCACCTTTCATTTGTCATGCTTTTTCTTTCTTCTTTCATTTGCTTGGGTGTTGGTGTTCTCTGTGTCCAAGTTTGTTGTCTGTTGACCCCTCCAGAACCCAGCTCTATTCATCGTTTCTTCTACTCGATCTTCAAGGCTTATAGCTTTGCTTACTTCTATCTCACTTTTCTTTTTGAAGAACTCATCAAAAGTTGGGAATGCTGGATCCATGTTGTGCAGATGCTCTCCAATATAATTCAATTTAATTTGACTATTTATGTTGTAATCAGCTTAGACTTCATATCTTGCATCTTGAAGGGCTGTGAATTCCTTGAGAGCCCTCATATTTTCAGCTTGCATTTGTGCCAACTTCCCAAATGATTCGTGAGATTGAAAAGCATGCTCCTCTTGCATCACAAAGAATTTTGATTCAAACTCACTTTGTTGGTTCATCATTTTTAACTGCCATTCCTCTTGCTCTTGTTGGTGATTCATGTATTGTAGATGGTACTCCTCTTGCCTTTCTTGAATTCTTGTGTACTGTTGTGATAACCTTCCAATTGCTTCCTGCATCTGAGTCATGTTCAGATTGTCATGTGGTTGGACGTGTTGCGGTTCCTCTTCCTCTTGTGCCTCTTCTTCCTCTTGTGACTCTTCCTCCTCCATTGGTTCATCTCTTTGCCTTCTTCTTTGTGGTCTTCAGCTCTACTGTGTTTCAGTAACAATCATCATCCTTTCAATGGTTATAGGCATGCCCGGGTTCAACCATGTTGGGTTCTCGTCCTCCATTGGCACTTTAGCTTTTGCGCACAACCTCATAATGGTGCTTGGGTAGTACAACCAAGACCCGGCCAAGTTCTTCTCTGCAATTTTCTGGATATCCTTTGCAAGGATTTCATGAACTCTTACCTCTCCTCCCACCATGATGCAATGCAACATAATGGCTCTCTTCCGATTGACTTCTGAGGTGTTTACTGTGCCCAGAATTGACCTTTTTAATAGCTCATACCATCCCTTTGCTTCAGGGATAAGATCTCCTCTCCTCAGGTATTTGTATTTGTTCTTGTCATCTCCTTCCCACTCTGAGTTTATCACACAAATATCGCTTGCAATTTCATCATAATCCGGATCTCCATTTACCCTTTGGTGATATCCCGGCTCATTAAAGTGGGCTGTTCTTAGTCCCAAGACTTTCTTGATGGCGTTTGGACTAAAGTCTACTTCCATTCCCCGCACGTAGCTCTTGTATGTTGGGGCCTCACTCATGTTAAGCCTTGAGACATTGGCATAGAACTCTCTTATGATGTTAGTATTGATCCGGGTGATTGGTGAGATGAGTTCTTCCCACCTCCTCTTTCTAATCTTGTCCTTCATTTCTTGGCACCCTTCATCCGGTAGCAAGAGTGGAACCTCTGGATATATCTTCTTCTCATTCATCTATTCAATGTGCAACTGATGGTACCAAGATTTGAATCTCCATCGGTCATATTCAGGTGTACTCTCCTCCACCACGGGCTCTTTTCCTTTTCTTCGTTTGGTTCTTGAGGAAGACGCCATGATCACTTGCTTGGTTGATCTTCTTGAGGTTAAAGGGAGTGTGAAGAATGTTGGAGATTTGGATGTGTTTTAGGAAAAGAAAATATTTGAGGCTGAGCTTATATGATGAAGAATAATGAAGGGAATGGAGTTTGAATGGTTGGAGTGCAGGGAGTGTGCAACTCTTCGGTTATGTGCATGGCTTGAAGGTGGTGTCTTATAATCACTTATTTGAACAATGGAGGGCTGGGATGCAATTGGATACTTTTCAAATCAAAGGTGTGCATGTAAGGTTGAATGAGGACAAAACTTGCTTCTTCAAAGGTCTTCAACGTGCTCATTCCAAGGAGTGTGCAGATTCACTTTTTGAAGCATGTGATGGGATTTTGTCCTCATCCTATGCTCCCCCTTTGTCCTGTCTCTTTCATTGAGTGTTCTTTGACCACCTAACCATCACAACAAGACAACAAAGATCAACATTATCAAACCGTGGCAAGAATGCCTTCTTTATTAACAACTATGTGAACTTTCATTCTTTACATCCATTTTAACCGTGACTTTTCTTGGGGGACACCAAACTTAATGTTTGGTCATATAGTTTAAAAATGTTTCTTCCTCCAACTAGTGTTCTTGAAATCCCAATGTTACTCTTTTTTTTTCATGAAGAATCAATTGTGTCCCTTAATTAGTGCATCAAGGTTTGATGAACACCAAACTTGTCTCTTGTTAAGGGGTAAATGTGAGATGCCAGCAGTTAATCACAATTGATGCCTTCATCACAGAATGTAATTTCTTTTCAATTGTAAAGTCCAGAAAGTAACAATGTATGATCATTGGTGCATGATTTTTAAATTTCATGAATGAAAAAAAATTGATCTTCTGAAAATATCCACATATGCAGACACCAAACTTAGTGTTTGGTCATATGCTTCATCAGGATAACTAAGCATATAGTCTGAAAATGTTTGTAATACTGGTTTGGTGTGCTTGAAGGCACACCAAACTTAGAAGTCTTAGCATATGTTTCAAAACAGTGCATGCATTCATTAAGTGCGTTCATGAAAGAAAAAATTCATGCTCGGATGATCATAGCTTATTGAATTTAAAATGACAGAAATCTTAAATCATGGGTTGCCTCCCATGGAGCGCTCTTTTATTGTCACTAGCTTGACACTGGGGCTTTCTTTTATGGTGGTTGATGATTGTAGTGCCTCAACTTGTCTCCCCTGGCTGTGATCCTCTTCTTTGTTCTCTGGTGTTCAATTTCAGCATGCTCTAATGAGAGTATATTGCTGACAGTGTAATAGTCATCAGTCTGTTGGCTTGCTCCCAATTGTTGATAGATCAATTGCACTTTATCACCTTTGAAAAGCCCTTCTGTTGGAATCTTTCTGTTCTTCCAACCCCTTTTTGTCTTGTTTCTGTGTTTCTTGCTCAATAGACATCTCGGCTACTTGTTCCTCTGTTGTCTCTTGATTTTCTTCTTGCTCTTGATGGTTATCTTCCAACATTTCTTCCACCAAACTCTCTATCATATCCACTCTCATGTAATCCTCTTGCTTAGAAATGTGTTGCATTGACTTGAAAACGTTTATGACCATTTGTTCATTGTGGACCCTGAAGATCATCTCTCCTTTTTCTACATCAATGATGGCTCTTGCTGTGGCTAAAAATGGCCTTCCTAAAATGATTGAATTGTTTCCTTCCTCTTTAGTATCCAAAATCACAAAATCTGCTGGGAAAATAAACTCCCCAACCTTCACCAACAGGTTTTCCACAATTCCATTGGGTGTTTTGATTGATCTGTCAGCCATGACCAATGACATCCTGGTGGGTTTAAACTCTTCTATGGCAAGCTTTCTCATCATTGATAGAGGCATTAGGTTGATACTGGCACCAAGGTCACAGAGAGCTTTGTTGAGAACCATTCTGCCAATAGTGCATGAGACTACAAAGCTTCCTGGATCCTTGAGTTTTGGTGGAATGCCTCTTTGAATCACAGCACTACATTCCTTGGTGAGTAACATAGTTTCCTTCTCAAGCCAGCTCCTCTTTTTGTTGATAAGCTCCTTCAAAAACTTGGCATACAAAGGCATTTGTTCCAATGCTTCAGCCAAGGAAATGTTGATCTCCAGCTTCTTGAAGGTCTCAAGGAACTTATGAAAATGTTGGTCCTTAGTTTCTTTGCTGAACCTCTGGGGATATGGCAGTGGAGGTGTGATGCTCTTTCCCACTTGCTGTTGTCCCTGAATCACTTCTTTTGAACTGTGTGACTGGTTGTTCTTCTCTTTGAGTTTCTCAGTGTCCTTGTTTGGCGTCACAACTTGACCCTCAGCTTCATCTGCCTTTGTTGGCTTTTCATCTTCTATTGGTCTTTTGCTGCTCTCCATTTGCTTCTTTGTAGTGTCATTGTTGCTCATCAATGTTCTCCCACTCCTTAATTGTATCGCCTTGCATTCTTCCTTAGGATTTGGGATTGTGTCACTCGGTAGGGAACTTGATGGTCTTTCTGTTGCAAGGTGTTTAGAGAGCTGGCCAATTTGCCTCTCTATATTCTTCATGGAGGCTTCATGGTTCCGTGTTGTCAATTCTTGGCGCTTCATCATCTTCTCCATTAACATTTCTAAGTTGGTGATTGATGAGCGGATAATTTGTACGCTTTTTTGCATTGTTTTTAGTATGTTTTTAGTATGATCTAGTTAGTTTTTAGTATATTTTTATTAGTTTTTAGTTAAAATTCACTTTTCTGGGCTTTACTATGAGTTTGTGTGTTTTTCTGTGATTTCAGGTATTTTCTGGCTGAAATTGAAGGTTCTGAGCAAAAATCTGATTCAGAGACTGAAAAGGACTGCAGATGCTGTTGGATTCTGACCTCCCTGCACTCGAAGTGGATTTTCTGGAGCTACAGAAGCCCAATTGGCGCGCTCTCAACGGCGTTGGAAAGTAGACATCCTGGGCTTTCCAGCAATATATGATAGTCCATACTTTGCCCAAGATTTGATGGCCCAAACCGGCGTTCAAAGTCACCTCAAGAAATTCCAGCGTTAAACGCCGGAACTGGCACCTAAATGGGAGTTAAACGCCCAAACTGGCATAAAAGCTGGCGTTTAACTCCAAGAGGAGTCTCTACACGAAAATGCTTCATTTGCTCAGCCCAAGCACACACCAAGTGGGCCCGGAAGTGGATTTTATGTCATTTACTCATCTTTGTACACCTTAGGCTACTAGTTTTCTATAAGTAGGACCTTTTACTATTGTATTTGACATCTTGGTAGCTATCTTTGAGTTTTATGCTATCTTAGATCATTGGGAGGCTGGCCTCACGGCCATGCCTAGATCTTGTTCTTATGTATTTTCAACGGTGGAGTTTCTACACACCATAGATTAAGGTGTGGAGCTCTGCTGTACCTCGAGTATTAATGCAATTACTACTGTTCTTCTATTCAATTCCGCTTGTTCTTGTTCCAAGATATCACTTGTTCTTCAACTTGATGAATGTGATGATCCGTGACACTCATCATCATTCTCACTCATGAACAAGGTGACTGACAACCACTCTTGTTCTACAAGCATATGAGGCTTAGTGAATATCTCTTGGATTCCTGATAACACGATGCATGGTTGATCGCCTGACAACCGAGTGCTCGCCTGACAAACGAGCCAGCCATTCCGTGAGATCAGAGTCTTCATGGTATAGGCGAGAACTGATGGCGGCATTCAAGAGAATCCGGAAGGTCTAACCTTGTCTGTGGTATTATGAGTAGGATTCAATGAATGAATGACTGTGACGTGCTTCAAACTCCTAGCAGGCGGGGCGTTAGTGACAGACGCAAAAGGATCGATGGATTTTATTCCGGCCTGACCGAGAACCGACAGCTGATTAGCCATATGCTGTGACAGAGCATGGGAACATTTTCACTGAGAGGATGGGAGGTAGCCACTGACAACGGTGAAACCCTACATGAGCTTGCCATGGAAAGGAGTAAGAAGGATTGGATGAAGACAGTAGGAAAGCAGAGAGACGGAAGGGAAGGCATCTTCATACGCTTATCTGAAGCTCTCACCAATGATATACATAAGTATCTCTATCTTTATCTTTATGCTTTATTCGTTTATCACTATACCCATTTGAGTCTGCCTGACTGAGATTTACAAGGTGACCATAGCTTGCTTCATAACAACAATCTCCGTGGGATCGACCCTTACTCGCGTAAGGTTTATTACTTGGACGACCCAGTGCACTTGCTGGTTAGTTGTGCGAAGTTGTGTTTATGCCATGGTATTGTGCACCAAGTCTTTGGAGCCATTACTAGGGATTATTTCGTGTATTAAAAAGTATTGATCACAATTTCGTGCACCAAGTTTTTGGCGCCGTTGCCGGGGATTGTTCGAGTATGGACAAAGTAGTGATCACAATTTCGTGCACCAAGTTTTTGGCGCCGTTGCCGGGGATTGTTTGTGTATGGACAACTGACGGTTCATCTTGTTGCTTAGATTAGGTATTTTTTCTTCAGAGTTCTTAAGAATGAATTCTAGTGTTTCATGATGATCTGTTGAAATCTGGCTGGCTGAGAAGCCATGTCTAATCTTATTGGACCGAGGTTTCAACTAATCATCACAATAACTTGTTGATCTCTATCAATCTTGCTATTGGAGCAATGATCTGCTAAGGCTTGGCTGGCCATTGGCCATGTCTAGTGTTTTGGACCGAAGCTTTCTTTGGAAGCTTGGCTGGCTGTGAAGCCATGTCTAATTCCTGGACCGGAGTCTTAGACTAGCATTGCAATGATTCCTGGAAATTCAAATTGAGAAATTCTGAAACCTTTATTTTCTTTTCCACTTAATTTTCGAAAAAAAAGCACAAAAAAATTAGAAAATCATAAAAACCAAAAATATTTCTTGTTTAAGTCTAGTGTCTCATTTTAAGTTTGGTGTCAATTGCATGTTTCTGTTCTTCTTGCATTTTTCGAATTTATGCATGTGTCTTCATTAATCTTCAAGTTGTTCTTGATGATTTACTTGTTTTGATCTTTGAATTCTATTGACTTGAGTGTTTTGTTGTTTCTCATATGCATTCTTATTTTGTTAGTGTCAATAGTATACAAACTGCTAAGTTTGGTGTCTTGCATGCATTGTTATTTGATTATTCCTCATTATCAAAAATCCAAACATTTTTTTAATTTGTGTCTTTTCAAGTCAATAATACAAAGAATTGAAGATTCAGAACATACTGCAGAGGAATTATACAGAAAAAGCTGGGCGTTCAAAACGCCCAGTGAAGAAGGACAGACTGGCGTTTAAACGCCAGCCAGGGTACCTGGTTAGGCGTTTAACGCCCAAAAAGGTAGCATTTTGGGCGTTAAATGCCAGAATGGATACCATTCTGGGCGTTTAACGCCAGGATGGCACTAGGGGGAAGATTTTGTTTTTCAAATCAATTTTTTTTCAAGTTTTCAAAGTTTTTCAAAATCAAATCTTTTTCAAATCATATCTTTTCAATCAAATGTTTTCAAAATCAATTTCTTTCCTTTTTCAAAGATACTTACTAACAATTAATGATTTGATTGAACATCTCAAGTTTGTTGCCTTTTCTGTTGAGAAAGGTCTAATGTTTGAATCATATCTTTTCTTGTTAGGCAAGTCATTAATTTTTAAAATCAAATCTTTTTAAAAATTGTTTTCAAATCATATCTTTTAAAATTGTTTTCAAATCAAATCTTTTCAATCATATCTTCTTAACCACATCTTTTTCAAAATAAGTTTTCAATCAAATCTTTTTAACTTCTAATTTCAAAATCTTTTTTTTTTTCAAAAAATCACTTGATTTCTTTCTCACTTTTATTTTCGAAAATCAATTAAGTGTTCTTCAAAATGTTTTCAAAAATCTTTTTAATTGAATTTTCGAAAATCTTCTTCCTCTCTTCCCACATCCTTCTATTTATGGAGTACTACTCCTTCTTAATGCACAATTCGAACTCTATCTAATCAAGTTCGAATTCTTCTACCTTCTTTCTTCTATTTTTCTTTTCCTCTGACACCTCAAGGAATCTCTATACTGTGACATAGAGGATTCCACATTTTCTTGTTCTCTTCTCTTTCATATGAGCAGGAGCAGAGACAAAGGCATTCTTGTTGAAGCTGACCCTGAACCTGAAAGGGCCTTGAAGCGAAAGCTAAGAGAAGCTAAGGCACAACTCTCTTTGGAGGACCTAACCGAATTCTTCAAAGAAGAAGAAGACATGGCAGCTGAAAACAACAACAATGCCAACAATGCAAGGAAGGTGCTGGGTGACTTTACTGCACCTACTCCCGACTTCTATGGGAGAAGCATCTCTATCCCTGCCATTGGAGCAAACAACTTTGAGCTTAAGCCTCAATTAGTTTCTCTAATGCAACAGAATTGCAAGTTCCATGGACTTCCATTGGAAGATCCTCATCAGTTTTTAGCTGAATTCTTGCAAATCTGTGACACTGTCAAGACTAATGGGGCTGACCCTGAGGTCTACAGACTTATGCTATTCCCTTTTGCTGTAAGAGACAGAGCTAGAATATGGTTGGACTCTCAACCTAAAGAAAGCCTGGACTCATGGGAAAAGCTAGTCAATGCCTTCTTGGCAAAATTCTTTCCACCTCAAAAATTGAGTAAGCTTAGAGTGGAAGTCCAAACCTTCAGACAGAAGGATGGTGAATCCCTCTATGAAGCTTGGGAAAGATATAAACAATTGATCAGAAAATGTCCATCTGACATGCTTTCTGAATGGAGCATCATAGGTATTTTCTATGATGGTCTCTCTGAACTGTCCAAGATGTCTTTGGATAGCTCTGCTGGAGGATCTCTTCATCTGAAGAAGACGCCTACAGAGGCTCAAGAGCTCATTGAAATGGTTGCAAATAACCAATTCATGTACACTTCTGAAAGAAATCCTGTGAACAATGGGACAAGTCAGAAGAAAGGAGTTCTTGAGATTGATACTCTGAATGCCATTTTGGCTCAGAACAAGATATTGACTCAACAAGTCAATTTGATTTCTCAAAGTTTGTCTGGAATGCAAAATGCACCAAGCAGTACTAAGGATGCTTCATCTGAAGAAGAAGCTTATGATCCTGAGAACCCTTCAATGGAAGAGTTGAATTACCTAGGAGAACCCTATGGAAACACCTATAATTCTTCATGGAGAAATCACCCAAATTTCTCATGGAAGAATCAAGAGAGACCTCAACGAGGTTTCAACAATAATGGTGGAAGAAACAGGTTTAGCAATGGCAAGCCTTTTCCATCATCTTCTCAGCAACAGACAGAGAATTCTAAGCAGAACCCCTCTGACTTAGCAACCATGGTCTCTGATCTAATCAAAACCACTCAAAGTTTCATGACTGAAACAAGGTCCTCCATTAGAAATTTGGAGGCACAAGTGGGACAGCTGAGTAAGAAAATTACTGAACTCCCTCCTAATACTCTCCCAAGTAATACAGAAGAAAATCTAAAAGGAGAGTGCAAAGTCATAACCATGGCCGAATCTGGAGAGGAGGGAGAGGAAGTGAACGCCACTGAGGAAGACCTCAATGGGCATGCACTAGCCTCCACAGAGTTCCCCAATGAGGAACCATGGGAATCTGAGGCTCAAAATGAGACCATAGAGATTCCATTGGACTTACTTCTGCCTTTCATGAGCTCTGATGAGTATTCTTCCTCTGAAGAGGATGAGTATGTCACTGAAGAGCAAGTTGCTAAATACCTTGGAGCAATCATGAAGCTAAATGACAAGTTATTTGGAAATGAGACTTGGGAGGATGAACCCCCTTTGCTCACCAAAGAACTGGATGACTTGTCTAGGCAGAAATTACCTCAAAAGAGACAAGATCCTGGGAAGTTTTCAATACCTTGTACCATAGGCACCATGACCTTCAAGAAGGCTCTGTGTGACTTAGGGTCAAGTGTAAACCTCATGCCTCTCTCTGTAATGGAGAAGCTAGGGATCTTTGAGGTACAAGCTGCAAGAATCTCACTAGAGATGGCAGACAATTCAAAGAAACAAGCTTATGGACTTGTAGAGGATGTTCTGGTGAAGATTGAAGACCATTACATCCCTGCTGATTTTATAGTCTTAGAGACTGGGAAGTGCAAGGATGAATCTATCATCCTTGGCAGACCCTTCCTAGCCACAGCAAAGGCTGTGATTGATGTTGATGGAGGTGAACTGATCATTCAAGTGAATGAAAAATCCTATGTGTTTAAGGCTCAAGGATATCCCTCTGTCACCATGGAGAGGAAGCATGAAAAGCTTCTCTCAAATCAGAGACAAACAGAGCCCCCACAGTCAAACTCTAAGTTTGATGTTGGGAGGCCACAACCAAACTCTAAGTTTGGTGTTGAACCCCCACATTCAAACTCTAAGTTTGGTGTTGGGAGGTTCCAACATTGCTCTGAGTATCTGTGAGGCTCCATGAGAGCCCTCTGTCAAGCTACTGACATTAAAGAAGCGCTTGTTGGGAGGCAACCCAATGTTATATTTTATCTATTTTCTTTGGTTATTTTATGTTTTTTGTAGGTTGATGATCATGAGAAGTCACAAAATCAATTGAAAAAGCAAAAACAGAATGAAAAACAGGAAGAAAAATAGCACACCCTGGAGGAAGAACTCACTGGCGTTTAAACGCCAGTGAGGCTAGCAGTTGGGCGTTTAACGCCCAGTCTGGCACCATTCTGGGCGTTTAACGCCAGAAAGGGGCTCCAGACTGGCGTTAAACGCTAGAAAAGGGCAAGAACCTGGCGTTAAACGCCAGGAATGGGCACCAGCCCGGCTTTTAACGCCAGAATTGGCTCAAAACGTGATTTTGAATACCATTTGGTGCAGGGATGACTTTTCCTTGACACCTCAGGATCTGTGGACCCCACAGGATCCCCACCAACCTCACCACTCTCTCTTCTTCACCCATTCACCAATCACCTCAATACCATACCCCTCCCCTATATAAACCCTTCTTCATCCCTTCATTTTCACACAACCTAAACACCACTTCTCCCCCTCCTTGGCCGAATACATAAGCCACTCCCTTTTTCCTCATTTCTTCTTCTTCTACTATCTTCTTTCTTCTTTTGCTCGAGGACGAGCAAACCTTTTAAGTTTGGTGTGGTAAAAGCGTTGCTTTTTCGTTTTTCCATAACCATTTATGGCATCCAAGGCCGGAGAAACCTCTAGAAAGAGGAAAGGGAAGGCAAAAGCTTCCACCTCCGAGTCATGGGAGATGGATAGATTCATCTCAAGGGTGCATCAAGACCACTTCTATGAAGTTGTGGCCTTGAAGAAGGTGATCCCCGAGGTCCCCTTTTCACTCAAAAAGGGTGAATATCCGGAGATCCGCCATGAGATCCGAAGAAGAGGTTGGGAAGTGCTTACCAACCCCATTCAACAAGTCGGAATCTTGATGGTTCAAGAGTTCTATGCCAATGCATGGATCACCAAGAACCATGATCAAAGTGTGAACCCGGATCCAAAGAAGTATCTTACTATGGTTCGGGGGAAATACTTGGATTTTAGTCCGGAAAATGTAAGGTTAGCATTCAACTTGCCCATGATGCAAGGAAATGAACATCCTTACACTAGAAGGGTCAATTTTGATCAAAGGTTGGACCAAGTCCTCACAGTCATATGTGAAGAGGGCGCACAATGGAAGCGAAATTCAAGAGGCAAGCCGGTTCAATTGAGAAGGCATGACCTCAAGCCCGTGGCTCGAGGATGGTTGGAGTTTATCCAACGCTCAATCATTCCCACTAGCAACCGGTCCGAAGTTACTCTAGACCGGGCCATCATGATTCATAGCATCATGATTGGAGAAGAAGTGGAAGTTCATGAGGTTATAGCCCAAGAACTCTATAAAGTGGCGGACAAGTCTTCCACCTTGGCAAGGCTAGCCTTTCCTCATCTCATTTGTCACCTCTGTTATTCAGTTGGAGTTGACATAGAAGGAGACACCCCCATTGATGAGGACAAGCCCATCACCAAGAAAAGGATGGAGCAAACAAGAGACCCCTCTCATCATGAGATCCCTGAGATACCTCAAGGGATGCACTTTCCTCCACAAGACTATTGGGAGCAAGTAAACACCTCCCTAGGAGAATTGAGTTCCAACATGGGACAACTAAGGGTAGAGCATCAAGAGCACTCCATTCTCCTCCATGAAATTAGAGAAGATCAAAGAATCATGAGAGAGGAGCAACAAAGACAAGGAAGAGGCATTGAGGAGCTCAAGCACTCCATAAGACCTTCAAGAGGAAGAACAAGCCGCCATCACTAAGGTGGACCCGTTCTTTAATCTCCTTGTTCTTTATTTCCTTGTTTTTCGAAATTTTCATGCTTATGATATCCATGTTTGTGTCTTATGATCATTAGAGTCTTAGTGTCTATGCCTTAAAGTTATGAATGTCCTATGAATCCATCACCTTTCTTAAAAATTGTTCTTAATTGAAAAAGAAAAGAATTGCATGAATTTTGAATTTTATAACAGTTTAATTATTTTGATGTGGTGGCAACACTTTTGTTCTATGAATGTATGCTGAACAGTGCATATGTCTTTTGAATTTGTGGTTCATGAATGTTGGCTCTTGAAAGAATGATGAAAAAGGAGACATGTTACTGAGGATCTGAAAAATCATAAAAATGATTCTTGAAGCAAGAAAAAGCAGTGAATACAAAAAAAAAAAAAAGAAAAGGGAAGAAAAGAAAACGAAAAAAAAAACGAAAAAAAAAGAGAAAAAGAAAGAAAAAGAAAGAAATTAAGTTGTGATCCAAGGCAATAAGAGTGTGCTTAAGAACCCTGGACACCTCTAATTGGGGACTTTAGCAAAGCTGAGTCACAATCTGAAAAGGTTCACCCAATTATGTGTCTGTGGCATGTATGTATCCGGTGGTAATACTGGAAGACAGAGTGCTTTGGGCCACGGCCAAGACTCAATAAGTAGCTGTGTTCAAGAATCATCATACTTAACTAGGAGAATCAATAACACTATCTGGATTCTGAGTTCCTAAAGAAGCCAATCATTCTGAATTCCAAAGGATAAAGTGAGATGCCAAAACTATTCAGAGGCAAAAAGCTAAAAGCCCCGCTCATCTAATTAATACTGATCTTCATAGATGTTTTTGGAGTTCATTGCATATTCTCTTCTTTTTATCTTATTTGATCTTCAGTTGCTTGAGGACAAGCAACAATTTAAGTTTGGTGTTGTGATGAGCGGATAATTTGTACGCTTTTTGGCATTGTTTTTAGTATGTTTTTAGTATGATCTAGTTAGTTTTTAGTATATTTTTATTAGTTTTTAGTTAAAATTCACTTTTCTGGGCTTTACTATGAGTTTGTGTGTTTTTCTGTGATTTCAGGTATTTTCTGGCTGAAATTGAAGGTTCTGAGCAAAAATCTGATTCAGAGACTGAAAAGGACTGCAGATGCTGTTGGATTCTGACCTCCCTGCACTCGAAGTGAATTTTCTAGAGCTACAGAAGCCCAATTTGAGCGCTCTCAACGGCGTTGGAAAGTAGACATTTTGGGCTTTCCAGCAATATATGATAGTCCATACTTTGCCCAAGATTTGATGGCCCAAACCGGCGTTCAAAGTCACCTCAAGAAATTCCAGCGTTAAACGCCGGAACTGGCACCTAAATGGGAGTTAAACGCCCAAACTGGCATAAAAGCTGGCGTTTAACTCCAAGAGGAGTCTCTACACGAAAATGCTTCATTTGCTCAGCCCAAGCACACACCAAGTGGGCCCGGAAGTGGATTTTTATGTCATTTACTCATCTTTGTACACCTTAGGCTACTAGTTTTCTATAAGTAGGACCTTTACTATTGTATTTGACATCTGGTAGCTATCTTTGAGTTTTATGCTATCTTAGATCATTGGGAGGCTGGCCTCACGGCCATGCCTAGACCTTGTTCTTATGTATTTTCAACGGTGGAGTATCTACACACCATAGATTAAGGTGTGGAGCTCTGCTGTACCTCGAGTATTAATGCAATTACTACTGTTCTTCTATTCAATTCCGCTTGTTCTTGTTCCAAGATATCACTTGTTCTTCAACTTGATGAATGTGATGATCCGTGACACTCATCATCATTCTCACTCATGAACAAGGTGACTGACAACACTCTTGTTCTACAAGCATATGAGGCTTAGTGAATATCTCTTGGATTCCTGATAACACGATGCATGGTTGATCGCCTGACAACCGAGTGCTCGCCTGACAAACGAGCCAGCCATTCCGTGAGATCAGAGTCTTCGTGGTATAGGCGAGAACTGATGGCGGCATTCAAGAGAATCCGGAAGGTCTAACCTTGTCTGTGGTATTATGAGTAGGATTCAATGAATGAATGACTGTGACGTGCTTCAAACTCCTAGCAGGCGGGGCGTTAGTGACAGACGCAAAAGGATCAATGGATTTTATTCCGGCCTGACCGAGAACCGACAGCTGATTAGCCATATGCTGTGACAGAGCATGGGAACATTTTCACTGAGAGGATGGGAGGTAGCCACTGACAACGGTGAAACCCTACATGAGCTTGCCATGGAAAGGAGTAAGAAGGATTGGATGAAGACAGTAGGAAAGCAGAGAGACGGAAGGGAAGGCATCTTCATACGCTTATCTGAAGCTCTCACCAATGATATACATAAGTATCTCTATCTTTATCTTTATGCTTTATTCGTTTATCACTATACCCATTTGAGTCTGCCTGACTGAGATTTACAAGGTGACCATAGCTTGCTTCATAACAACAATCTCCGTGGGATCGACCGTTACTCGCGTAAGGTTTATTACTTGGACGACCCAGTGCACTTGCTGGTTAGTTGTGCGAAGTTGTGTTTATGCCATGGTATTGTGCACCAAGTCTTTGGAGCCATTACTAGGGATTATTTCGTGTATTAAAAAGTATTGATCACAATTTCGTGCACTAAGTTTTTGGCGTCGTTGCCGGGGATTGTTCGAGTATGGACAAAGTAGTGATCACAATTTCGTGCACCAAGTTTTTGGCGCCGTTGCCGGGGATTGTTTGTGTATGGACAACTGACGGTTCATCTTGTTGCTTAGATTAGGTATTTTTTCTTCAGAGTTTTTAAGAATGAATTCTAGTGTTTCATGATGATCTGTTGAAATCTGGCTGGCTGAGAAGCCATGTCTAATCTTATTGGACCGAGGTTTCAACTAATCATCACAATAACTTGTTGATCTCTATCAATCTTGCTATTGGAGCAATGATCTGCTAAGGCTTGGCTGGCCATTGGCCATGTCTAGTGTTTTGGACCGAAGCTTTCTTTGGAAGCTTGGCTGGCTGTGAAGCCATGTCTAATTCTTGGACCGGAGTCTTAGACTAGCATTGCAATGATTCCTGGAAATTCAAATTGAGAAATTCTGAAACCTTTATTTTCTTTTCCACTTAATTTTCGAAAAAAAAGCACAAAAAAATTAGAAAATCATAAAAACCAAAAATATTTCTTGTTTAAGTCTAGTGTCTCATTTTAAGTTTGGTGTCAATTGCATGTTTCTGTTCTTCTTGCATTTTTCGAATTTATGCATGTGTCTTCATTAATCTTCAAGTTGTTCTTGATGATTTACTTGTTTGATCTTTGAATTCTATTGACTTGAGTGTTTTGTTGTTTCTCATATGCATTCTTATTTTGTTAGTGTCAATAGTATACAAACTGCTAAGTTTGGTGTCTTGCATGCATTGTTATTTGATTATTCCTCATTATCAAAAATCCAAACATTTTTTTAATTTGTGTCTTTTCAAGTCAATAATACAAAGAATTGAAGATTCAGAACATACTGCAGAGGAATTATACAGAAAAAGCTGGGCGTTCAAAACGCCCAGTGAAGAAGGACAGACTGGCGTTTAAACGCCAGCCAGGGTACCTGGTTGGGCGTTTAACGCCCAAAAAGGTAGCATTTTGGGCGTTAAACGCCAGAATGGTATTCTGGGCGTTTAACGCCAGGATGGCACTAGGGGGAAGATTTTGTTTTTCAAATCAATTTTTTTTCAAGTTTTCAAAGTTTTTCAAAATCAAATCTTTTTCAAATCATATCTTTTCAATCAAATGTTTTCAAAATCAATTTCTTTCCTTTTTCAAAGATACTTACTAACAATTAATGATTTGATTGAACATCTCAAGTTTGTTGCCTTTTCTGTTGAGAAAGGTCTAATGTTTGAATCATATCTTTTCTTGTTAGGCAAGTCATTAATTTTTAAAATCAAATCTTTTTAAAAATTGTTTTCAAATCATATCTTTTAAAATTGTTTTCAAATCAAATCTTTTCAATCATATCTTCTTAACCACATCTTTTTCAAAATAAGTTTTCAATCAAATCTTTTTAACTTCTAATTTCAAAATCTTTTTTTTTTCAAAAAATCACTTGATTTCTTTCTCACTTTTATTTTCGAAAATCAATTAAGTGTTCTTCAAAATGTTTTCAAAAATCTTTTTAATTGAATTTTCGAAAATCTTCTTCCTCTCTTCCCACATCCTTCTATTTATGGAGTACTACTCCTTCTAAATGCACAATTCGAACTCTATCTAATCAAGTTCGAATTCTTCTACCTTCTTTCTTCTATTTTTCTTTTCCTCTGACACCTCAAGGAATCTCTATACTGTGACATAGAGGATTCCACATTTTCTTGTTCTCTTCTCTTTCATATGAGCAGGAGCAGAGACAAAGGCATTCTTGTTGAAGCTGACCCTGAACCTGAAAGGACTTTAAGCGAAAGCTAAGAGAAGCTAAGGCACAACTCTCTATAGAGGACCTAACCGAATTCTTCAAAGAAGAAGAAGACATGGCAGCCGAAAACAACAACAATGCCAACAATGCAAGGAAGGTGCTGGGTGACTTTACTGCACCTACTCCCGACTTCTATGGGAGAAGCATCTCTATCCCTGCCATTGGAGCAAACAACTTTGAGCTTAAGCCTCAATTAGTTTCTCTAATGCAACAGAATTGCAAGTTCCATGGACTTCCATTGGAAGATCCTCATCAGTTTTTAGCTGAATTCTTGCAAATCTGTGACACTGTCAAGACTAATGGGGCTGACCCTGAGGTCTACAGACTTATGCTATTCCCTTTTGCTGTAAGAGACAGAGCTAGAATATGGTTGGACTCTCAACCTAAAGAAAGCCTGGACTCATGGGAAAAGCTAGTCAATGCCTTCTTGGCAAAATTCTTTCCACCTCAAAAATTGAGTAAGCTTAGAGTGGAAGTCCAAACCTTCAGACAGAAGGATGGTGAATCCCTCTATGAAGCTTGGGAAAGATATAAACAATTGATCAGAAAATGTCCATCTGACATGCTTTCTGAATGGAGCATCATAGGTATTTTCTATGATGGTCTCTGAACTGTCCAAGATGTCTTTGGATAGCTCTGCTGGAGGATCTCTTCATCTGAAGAAGACGCCTACAGAGGCTCAAGAGCTCATTGAAATGGTTGCAAATAACCAATTCATGTACACTTCTGAAAGAAATCCTGTGAACAATGGGACAAGTCAGAAGAAAGGAGTTCTTGAGATTGATACTCTGAATGCCATTTTGGCTCAGAACAAGATATTGACTCAACAAGTCAATTTGATTTCTCAAAGTCTGTCTGGAATGCAAAATGCACCAAGCAGTACTAAGGATGCTTCATCTGAAGAAGAAGCTTATGATCCTGAGAACCCTTCAATGGAAGAGGTGAATTACCTAGGAGAACCCTATGGAAACACCTATAATTCTTCATGGAGAAATCACCCAAATTTCTCATGGAAGAATCAAGAGAGACCTCAACAAGGTTTCAACAATAATGGTGGAAGAAACATGTTTAGCAATGGCAAGCCTTTTCCATCATCTTCTCAGCAACAGACAGAGAATTCTAAGCAGAACCCCTCTGACTTAGCAACCATGGTCTCTGATCTAATCAAAACCACTCAAAGTTTCATGACTGAAACAAGGTCCTCCATTAGAAATTTGGAGGCACAAGTGGGACAGCTGAGTAAGAAAATTACTGAACTCCCTCCTAATACTCTCCCAAGTAATACAGAAGAAAATCCAAAAGGAGAGTGCAAAGCCATAACCATGGCCAAATCTGGAGAGGAGGGAGAGGAAGTGAACGCCACTGAGGAAGACCTCAATGGGCATGCACTAGCCTCCACAGAGTTCCCCAATGAGGAACCATGGGAATCTGAGGCTCAAAATGAGACCATAGAGATTCCATTGGACTTACTTCTGCCTTTCATGAGCTCTGATGAGTATTCTTCCTCTGAAGAGGATGAGTATGTCACTGAAGAGCAAGTTGCTAAATACCTTGGAGCAATCATGAAGCTAAATGACAAGTTATTTGGAAATGAGACTTGGGAGGATGAACCCCCTTTGCTCACCAAAGAACTGGATGACTTGTCTAGGCAGAAATTACCTCAAAAGAGACAAGATCCTGGGAAGTTTTCAATACCTTGTACCATAGGCACCATGACCTTCAAGAAGGCTCTGTGTGACTTAGGGTCAAGTGTAAACCTCATGCCTCTCTCTGTAATGGAGAAGCTAGGGATCTTTGAGGTACAAGCTGCAAGAATCTCACTAGAGATGGCAGACAATTCAAAGAAACAAGCTTATGGACTTGTAGAGGATGTTCTGGTGAAGATTGAAGACCATTACATCCCTGCTGATTTTATAGTCCTAGAGACTGGGAAGTGCAAGGATGAATCTATCATCCTTGGCAGACCCTTCCTAGCCACAGCAAAGGCTGTGATTGATGTTGATGGAGGTGAACTGATCATTCAAGTGAATGAAAAATCCTATGTGTTTAAGGCTTAAGGATATCCCTCTGTCACCATGGAGAGGAAGCATGAAAAGCTTCTCTCAAATCAGAGACAAACAGAGCCCCCACAGTCAAACTCTAAGTTTGATGTTGGGAGGCCACAACCAAACTCTAAGTTTGGTGTTGAACCCCCACATTCAAACTCTAAGTTTGGTGTTGGGAGGTTCCAACATTGCTCTGAGTATCTGTGAGGCTCCATGAGAGCCCTCTGTCAAGCTACTGACATTAAAGAAGCGCTTGTTGGGAGGCAACCCAATGTTATATTTTATCTATTTTCTTTGGTTATTTTATGTTTTTTGTAGGTTGATGATCATGAGAAGTCACAAAATCAATTGAAAAAGCAAAAACAGAATGAAAAACAGGAAGAAAAACAGCACACCCTGGAGGAAGAACTCACTGGCGTTTAAACGCCAGTGAGGCTAGCAGTTGGGCGTTTAACGCCCAGTCTGGCACCATTCTGGGCGTTTAACGCCAGAAAGGGGCACCAGACTGGCGTTAAACGCCAGAAAAGGGCAAGAACCTGGCGTTAAACGCCAGGAATGGGCACCAGCCCGGCGTTTAACGCCAGAATTGGCTCAAAACGTGATTTTGAATGCCATTTGGTGCAGGGATGACTTTTCCTTGACACCGCAGGATCTGTGGACCCCACAGGATCCCCACCAACCTCACCACTCTCTCTCTTCTTCACCCATTCACCAATCACCTCAATACCATACCCCTCCCCTATATAAACCCTTCTTCATCCCTTCATTTTCACACAACCTAAACACCACTTCTCCCCCTCCTTGGCCGAATACATAAGCCACTCCCTTCTTCCTCATTTCTTCTTCTTCTACTCTCTTCTTTCTTCTTTTGCTCGAGGACGAGCAAACTTTTTAAGTTTGGTGTGGTAAAAGCGTTGCTTTTTCGTTTTTCCATAACCATTTATGGCATCCAAGGCCGGAGAAACCTCTAGAAAGAGGAAAGGGAAGGCAAAAGCTTCCACCTCCGAGTCATGGGAGATAGATAGATTCATCTCAAGGGTGCATCAAGACCACTTCTATGAAGTTGTGGCCTTGAAGAAGGTGATCCCCGAGGCCCCCTTTTCACTCAAAAAGGGTGAATATCCGGAGATCCGCCATGAGATCCGAAGATGAGGTTGGGAAGTGCTTACCAACCCCATTCAACAAGTCGGAATCTTGATGGTTCAAGAGTTCTATGCCAATGCATGGATCACCAAGAACCATGATCAAAGTGTGAACCCGGATCCAAAGAATTATCTTACTATGGTTCGGGGGAAATACTTGGATTTTAGTCCGGAAAATGTAAGGTTAGCATTCAACTTGCCCATGATGCAAGGAAATGAACATCCTTACACTAGAAGGGTCAATTTTGATCAAAGGTTGGACCAAGTCCTCACAGTCATATGTGAAGAGGGCGCACAATGGAAGCGAGATTCAAGAGGCAAGCCGGTTCAATTGAGAAGGCATGACCTCAAGCCCGTGGCTAGAGGATGGTTGGAGTTTATCCAACGCTCAATCATTCCCACTAGCAACCGGTCCGAAGTTACTCTAGACCGGGCCATCATGATTCATAGCATCATGATTGGAGAAGAAGTGGAAGTTCATGAGGTTATAGCCCAAGAACTCTATAAAGTGGCGGACAAGTCTTCCACCTTGGCAAGGCTAGCCTTTCCTCATCTCATTTGTCACCTGTTATTCAGTTGGAGTTGACATAGAAGGAGACACCCCCATTGATGAGGACAAGCCCATCACCAAGAAAAGGATAGAGCAAACAAGAGACCCCTCTCATCATGAGATCCCTGAGATACCTCAAGGGATGCACTTTCCTCCACAAGACTATTGGGAGCAAGTAAACACCTCCCTAGGAGAATTGAGTTCCAACATGGGACAACTAAGGGTGGAGCATCAAGAGCACTCCATTCTCCTCCATGAAATTAGAGAAGATCAAAGAATCATGAGAGAGGAGCAACAAAGACAAGGAAGAGACATTGAGGAGCTCAAGCACTCCATAAGACCTTCAAGAGGAAGAACAAGCCGCCATCACTAAGGTGGACCCGTTCTTTAATCTCCTTGTTCTTTATTTCCTTGTTTTTCGAAATTTTCATGCTTATGATATCCATGTTTGTGTCTTATGATCATTAGAGTCTTAGTGTCTATGCCTTAAAGTTATGAATGTCCTATGAATCCATCACCTTTCTTAAAAATTGTTCTTAATTGAAAAAGAAAAGAATTGCATGAATTTTGAATTTTATAACAGTTTAATTATTTTGATGTGGTGGCAACACTTTTGTTCTATGAATGTATGCTTGAACAGTGCATATGTCTTTTGAATTTGTGGTTCATGAATGTTGGCTCTTGAAAGAATGATGAAAAAGGAGACATGTTACTGAGGATCTGAAAAATCATAAAAATGATTCTTGAAGCAAGAAAAAGCAGTGAATACAAAAAAAAAAAAAGAAAAGGGAAGAAAAGAAAACGAAAAAAAAAACGAAAAAAAAAGAGAAAAAGAAAGAAAAAGAAAGAAATTAAGTTGTGATCCAAGGCAATAAGAGTGTGCTTAAGAACCCTAGACACCTCTAATTGGGGACTTTAGCAAAGCTGAGTCACAATCTGAAAAGGTTCACCCAATTATGTGTCTGTGGCATGTATGTATCCGGTGGTAATACTGGAAGACAGAGTGCTTTGGGCCACGGCCAAGACTCAATAAGTAGCTGTGTTCAAGAATCATCATACTTAACTAGGAGAATCAATAACACTATCTGGATTCTGAGTTCCTAAAGAAGCCAATCATTCTGAATTCCAAAGGATAAAGTGAGATGCCAAAACTATTCAGAGGCAAAAAGCTAAAAGCCCCGCTCATCTAATTAATACTGATCTTCATAGATGTTTTTGGAGTTCATTGCATATTCTCTTCTTTTTATCTTATTTGATCTTCAGTTGCTTGAGGACAAGCAACAATTTAAGTTTGGTGTTGTGATGAGCGGATAATTTGTACGCTTTTTGGCATTGTTTTTAGTATGTTTTTAGTATGATCTAGTTAGTTTTAGTATTTTTATTAGTTTTTAGTTAAAATTCACTTTTCTGGGCTTTACTATGAGTTTGTGTGTTTTTCTGTGATTTCAGGTATTTTCTGGCTGAAATTGAAGGTTCTGAGCAAAAATCTGATTCAGAGACTGAAAAGGACTGCAGATGCTGTTGGATTCTGACCTCCCTGCACTCGAAGTGGATTTTCTGGAGCTACAGAAGCCCAATTGGCGCGCTCTCAACGGCGTTGGAAAGTAGACATCCTGGGCTTTCCAGCAATATATGATAGTCCATACTTTGCCCAAGATTTGATGGCCCAAACCGGCGTTCAAAGTCACCTCAAGAAATTCCAGCGTTAAACGCCGGAACTGGCACCTAAATGGGAGTTAAACGCCCAAACTGGCATAAAAGCTGGCGTTTAACTCCAAGAGGAGTCTCTACATGAAAATGCTTCATTTGCTCAGCCCAAGCACACACCAAGTGGGCCCGGAAGTGGATTTTTATGTCATTTACTCATCTTTGTACACCTTAGGCTACTAGTTTTCTATAAGTAGGACCTTTTACTATTGTATTTGACATCTTGGTAGCTATCTTTGAGTTTTATGCTATGTTAGATCATTGGGAGGCTGGCCTCACGGCCATGCCTAGACCTTGTTCTTATGTATTTTCAACGGTGGAGTTTCTACACACCATAGATTAAGGTGTGGAGCTCTGCTGTACCTCGAGTATTAATGCAATTACTACTGTTCTTCTATTCAATTCCGCTTGTTCTTGTTCCAAGATATCACTTGTTCTTCAACTTGATGAATGTGATGATCCGTGACACTCATCATCATTCTCACTCATGAACAAGGTGACTGACAACCACTCTTGTTCTACAAGCATATGAGGCTTAGTGAATATCTCTTGGATTCCTGATAACACGATGCATGGTTGATCGCCTGACAACCGAGTGCTCGCCTGACAAACGAGCCAGCCATTCCGTGAGATCAGAGTCTTCGTGGTATAGGCGAGAACTGATGGCGGCATTCAAGAGAATCCGGAAGGTCTAACCTTGTCTGTGGTATTCTGAGTAGGATTCAATGAATGAATGACTGTGACGTGCTTCAAACTCCTAGCAGGCGGGGCGTTAGTGACAGACGCAAAAGGATCGATGGATTTTATTCCGGCCTGACCGAGAACCGACAGCTGATTAGCCATATGCTGTGACAGAGCATGGGAACATTTTCACTGAGAGGATGGGAGGTAGCCACTGACAACGGTGAAACCCTACATGAGCTTGCCATGGAAAGGAGTAAGAAGGATTGGATGAAGACAGTAGGAAAGCAGAGAGACGGAAGGGAAGGCATCTTCATACGCTTATCTGAAGCTCTCACCAATGATATACATAAGTATCTCTATCTTTATCTTTATGCTTTATTCGTTTATCACTATACCCATTTGAGTCTGCCTGACTGAGATTTACAAGGTGACCATAGCTTACTTCATAACAACAATCTCCGTGGGATCGACCCTTACTCGCATAAGGTTTATTACTTGGACGACCCAGTGCACTTGCTGGTTAGTTGTGCGAAGTTGTGTTTATGCCATGGTATTGTGCACCAAGTCTTTGGAGCCATTACTAGGGATTATTTCGTGTATTAAAAAGTATTGATCACAATTTCGTGCACCAGTGATCCTCTGAGAGTCATGTGAAGTTGTTTGGTTATGGGGTGTTAATGGTTGATGGTAAGTGTTTTTGTTAGTGGGTTGGTTATTGGATGGAAAATGGTTAGAGTTGGGAAAGTTGTTTTGGGGTTTTCTGTAAGAGTTTTGGTTAGTTTGCTGCTGGTTGTGGTTTTGGTTGTTTCTTGAAGTGTTTTGGTTTGAGTTCCTCTGCCATGGTTGTTGGTTCTGGTTGTGATTATCCCCCCATCTGAGGTTTGGGTGGTTCTTCCAGGATGGATTGTAGGTGTCACCATACACCTCATTTGATCCTTGGTTGTGCATATACTGCACTTGCTCTTGTTGTTGTTCTTCTTGGTTTTCCTCATTCTGTCCCCAAGGAGTTATTGGGTGGCTTGTATTGACTGCTGCAACTTGGAGATTATAAATCCTCTTGGCCATTTGTTCAAATTGTTGCTGAATTTGCTACTGCGTCATTTTTGTTTTGAGCTAGAATTGAATCCACTCCTTCCAGCTCCATTACTCCTCTTCTTTGTGATGGTTGGCGTTGCCTTTGATGAGCAAAGAAATACTGGTTATTTGCCACCATGTCAATGAGGTTTTGAGCCTCTTCTACAGTTTTCATCAGTTGCAATGATCCTCCAGCTGAGTGATCAAGTGCCTCTTGAGCCTTTAGAGTGAGCCCTTCATAAAAGTTCTGCAGCTTGTCCCACTCAGTGAACATCTCTGGTGGATATTTCCTCAGTAGCGCCTTATATCTTTCCCATACCTCATACAGATTTTCAGCAACCAATTGTGTGAATGTCTGCACCTCTGTCTTCAACCTAATGATCCTTTGAGGGGGGTAAAACTTGGCAAGAAACTTGCTCACCAAATCATCCTAAGTGTTGATGCTTTCCTTCGGGAATGTTTCTAGCCATTGAGCGGCCTTGTCCCTAAGAGAGAATGGGAACAGCAGAAGTTTGTAAGTTTCAGGATTCACACCATTGGATTTGACAGTGTCGCAAATCCTCAAAAAGGTGGATAGGTGCTGGTTTGGATCCTCCAGTGGACTTCCTCCATAGTGAACAGTTGTGGCTTCAACTCAAAGTTGTTCGCATTGACATTGGGAGTGAGAATGCTGCTCCCACAATGTCTAGCATTTGCAAAAGTATAGGAGGCCAGTACTCTCCTCTGTTGTGGATTATTGTTAACTCCTCCTCCTGGATGATTGGGATTAGATGGATCTCCTTCCATCTCGTGATATTCTTCCTCAGATTCTTCCTCTCCAACAATGCCTTTCCCTCTTTCGGCTCTTCTTAATCTCCTGAGAGTTCTCTGGTCAGCTTCAGATAAAACAGGAGTAACTCTCCCTGTACCTGACATACAAACCACACAAAAGAAACACAACCAGTGACACTTCAATCTATTGCTAGAATAAAGTTTTAGTTAGCTTAAGCAAAAATTCAAACAGTTAGTGTGTTAGTCAGAAATTCAAGAAACAGAAAAGAAAAAGTGCTTGATCTAGATCTCCACTTCACTTAATCATTGTCAATCTATTTCAATCCCCGGCAACGGCGCCAAAAATTTGATGGTATTTTTGTGGAAAAACGAATTTTTCCAAAACATCTAAAACTCACCGGCAAGTGTACCGGGTCGCATCAAGTAATAAAACTCACGGGAGTGAGGTCGATCCCACAGGGATTGAAGGATTGAGCAATTTTAGTTTAGTGGTTGATTTAGTCAAGCGAATCAAGTATTGGTTGAGTTGTTTGTAATTCGTAGAAACTAAATTGCAGTAAAATTAAAGGGGAAGGGTGAATTTGCAGGAAATTAAAGGGAACTGAAATTAAAATGCTGAATCTTAAAGAACGAGAAATTAAATGGCAGAAACTTAGAACGCAAGAAATGTAAATTGCAGAATCTTAAAGTGCAAGAAATGTAAATGGCTTGAATAATAAAGGGAATCGGGAAGTGGGTTTGCAGAAATTAGACAAGGAAAAGTAACTTGCAAAGAACAGAAAAGTATAAGATGACTTGAATTGAACCGGATCTAGAATGGAAATATAAATGAACTTGAAAAGCATTCAACAGAGAAAATAAAATGATAATTCCAGATCTCAGGACTCAAGAGACTAGATAACCAAGTTTAGATCTCAATGCCTTCCTAGATCCAAATTCAGAGAGCAATTGCAAAATTTAAGAGGAGAGCAATGTAGAAATGTAAATTCAAGTTCAATTTCCAGAAGTTGCAGTAAGAAAACAGAGAGATCTCAAGGTGAGATTGAGACAGAATTTCCTCAATTCTTCAACACCCAAGACTCAAGACAAGTGTAGATGAAATTGAAAACAAGGAAACTAAGAGGAAGAGAATTCAATTCTTCTTCCCAGGGCTCAGAATCTCTCAACAACTCAAAACCCAAAAGCTTTCCAAAACTCCCAGCAATACTAAAAGAAAAATTCTCAAGGAAAGCTCTCCAAAAACTTAAATTCTAAGCTATTTATACACTCTCTTCAAATGATCTTCAAGCCTTGAATTGGGCCTTTGCTCTTGATGGAATTGGGTTGAAAAAGGCCTCTGTTGATTGCTCTTGGAGTTGGAGAGAAACCCATTGTGAACCGGGCCATGAATCACAAAAGCTTGAGTCAAAGTTTGAGGCAAACTTTGGCTCAAGCTTTTCATATCAGCTAAAGCCCCCTTGCTGTCATCTACGTTTGAGCTAAAGTTTGAGGTCAAACCTTAAGCCAAACGTGGATCCCCTTTGTATGCCTTGTGGCGCCAACGTTTGCCAAAAAGCTTGAGGCAAACGTTGGCGCAAGCTTTTGTTCCTCCAGGGTGTTGGTGTGTGGCGCCAACGTTTGCCAAAAAGCTTGAGGCAAACGTTGGCGCAAGCTTTTTCTTCATCCAGGGTGAATTCAATTCTTCCAAAAGTTTGAGCTAAAGTTTGAGGCAAGCTTTTGCTCAAGCTTTTTGTTCTCTCTTGCTCCTTGCCCTTTCTTCTTTCTTCAACCTTTTTCAAAGCTCTTTTCCCTATCATCAATCAACCAAACACATCAAAGCTATGCTCAAAATCATGAGTTTGTTATTTGGTGCACGAAATTGTGATCATCAATGGCGCCATCAACATGGTACGCTCATTGCAATCTCAACTCTCTATCACAACTCCGCACAACTAACCAGCAAGTGCACTGGGTCGTCCAAGTAATAAACCTTACGCGAGTAAGGGTCGATCCCACGGAGATTGTTGGTATGAAGCAAACTATGGTCACCTTGTAAATCTTAGTCAGGCATACTCAAATGGTTATAGATGAAATATGAATAAAACATAAAGATAAAGATAGAGATACTTATGTATATCATTGGTGAGAGCTTCAGATAAGCGTATGAAGATGCTTTGTCCCTTCCGTCTCTCTGCTTTCCTACTGTCTTCATCCAATCCTTCTTACTCCTTTCCATGGCAAGCTTATGCAAGGGTTTCACCGTTGTCAGTGGCTACCTCCCATCCTCTCAGTGGAAATGTTCAACGCACCCTGTCACGGCACGGCTATCCAGCTGTCGGTTCTTGATCATGTCGGAATAGAATCCAGTGATTCTTTTGCGTCTGTCACTAACGCCCCACAATCGCGAGTTTGAAGCACGTCACAGTCATTCAATCATTGAATCCTACTCAGAATACCACAGACAAGGTTAGACCTTCCGGATTCTCTTGAATGCCGCCATTAGTTCTTGCCTATACCACGAAGACTCTGATCTCACGGAATGGCTGGCTCGTTTGTCAGGCGAGCGCTCGGTTGTCAGGCGATCAACCATGCGTCGTGTATCAGAAATCCAAGAGATATTCACCCAATCTAAGGTAGAACGGAGGTGGTTGTCAGTCACACGTTCATAGGTGAGAATGATGATGAGTGTCACGGATCATCACATTCATCAAGTTGAAGAACAAGTGATATCTTGGAACAAGAACAAGCTGAATTGAATAGAAGAACAATAGTAATTGCATTAATACTCGAGGTACAGCAGAGCTCCACACCTTAATCTATGGTGTGTAGAAACTCCACCATTGAAAATACATAAGAACAAGGTCTAGGCATAGCCGTGAGGCCAGCCTCCCAAAGAGGGTTCAATCATAAAAACATGATCAAAAGATTCTAAGATTGAAAGATGAAAATACAATAGTAAAAGGTCCTATTTATAGAGAACTAGTAGCTTAAGAATGAGTAAATGACATAAAAATCCACTTCCGGGCCCACTTGGTGTGTGCTTGGGCTGAGCATTGAAGCATTTTCGTGTAGAGACTCTTCTTGGAGTTAAACGCCAGCTTTTGTGCCAGTTTGGGCGTTTAACTCCCATTTTGGTGCCAGTTCCGGCGTTTAACGCTGGGAAATCTGAGGGTGACTTTGAACGCCGGTTTGGGCCATCAAATCTTGGACAAAGTATGGACTATCATATATTGCTGGAAAGCCCAGGATGTCTACTTTCCAACGCCGTTGAGAGCGCGCCAATTGGGCTTCTGTAGCTCCAGAAAATCCACTTCGAGTGCAGGGAGGTCAGAATCCAACAGCATCTGCAGTCCTATTCAGTCTCTGAATCAGATTTTTGCTCAGGTCCCTCAATTTCAGCCAGAAAATACCTGAAATCACAGAAAAACACACAAACTCATAGTAAAATCCAGAAAAGTGAATTTTAACTAAAAACTAATAAAAGTATACTAAAAACTAACTAAATCCTACTAGAAACATACTAAAAACAATGCCAAAAAGCGTACAAATTATCCGCTCATCACAACACCAAACTTAAATTGTTGCTTGTCCTCAAGCAACTGAAAATCAAATAAGATAAAAAGAAGAGAATATGCAATGAATTCCAAAAACATCTATGAAGATCAGTATTAATTAGATGAGCGGGGCTTTTAGCTTTTTGCCTTTGAACAGTTTTGGTATCTCACTCTATCCTTTGAAATTCAGAATGATTGGCTTCTTTAGGAACTCAGAATCCGGATAGTGTTATTGATTCTCCTAGTTAAGTTTGATGATTCTTGAACACAGCTACTTTATGAGTCTTGGCCGTGGCCCAAAGCACTCTGTCTTCCAGTATTACCACCGGATACATACATGCCACAGACACATAATTGGGTGAACCTTTTTAGATTGTGACTCAGCTTTGCTAGAGTCCCCAATTAGAGGTGTCCAGGGTTCTTAAGCACACTCTTTTTGCCTTGGATCACAACTTTATTTCTTTCTCTTTTTTTTTCTCTCTTTTTTTTTTCGTTTTTCTCCTTCCTTTTTTTTTGTATTCACTGCTTTTTCTTGCTTCAAGAATCATTTTTATGATTTTTCAGATCCTCAGTAACATGTCTCCTTTTTCATCATTCTTTCAAGAGCCAACAACTTTAACATTCATGAACCACAAATTCAAAAGACATATGCATTGTTTAAGCATACATTCAGAAACAAAAGTATTGCCACCACATCAAAATAATTAATTTGTTATAAAATTTGAAATTCATGCAATTCTTTTCTTTTTTCAATTAAGAACAATTTTTTATTCAAGAAAGGTGATGGATTCATAGGACATTCATAACTTTAAGGCATAGACACTAAGACTCTAATGATCATAAGACACAAACATGGATATCATAAGCATGAAAATTTCGAAAAACAAGGAAATAAAGAACAAGGAGATTAAAGAACGGGTCCACCTTAGTGATGGCGGCTTGTTCTTCCTCTTGAAGGTCTTATGGAGTGCTTGAGCTCCTCAATGTCTCTTCCTTGTCTTTGTTGCTCCTCTCTCATGATTCTTTGATCTTCTCTAATTTCATGGAGGAGAATGGAGTGCTCTTGATGCTCCACCCTTAGTTGTCCCATGTTGGAACTCAATTCTCCTAGGGAGGTGTTTACTTGCTCCCAATAGTCTTGTGGAGGAAAGTGCATCCCTTGAGGTATCTCAGGGATCTCATGATGAGAGGGGTCTCTTGTTTGCTCTATCCTTTTCTTGGTGATGGGCTTGTCCTCATCAATGGGGGTGTCTCCTTCTATGTCAACTCCAACTGAATAACAGAGGTGACAAATGAGATGAGGAAAGGCTAGCCTTGCCAAGGTGGAAGACTTGTCCGCCACTTTATAGAGTTCTTGGGCTATAACCTCATGAACTTCTACTTCTTCTCCAATCATGATGCTATGAATCATGATGGCCCGGTCTAGAGTAACTTCGGACCGGTTGCTAGTGGGAATGATTGAGCGTTGGATAAACTCCAACCATCCTCTAGCCACGGGCTTGAGGTCATGCCTTCTTAGTTGAACCGGCTTCCCTCTTGAATCTCTCTTCCATTGGGCGCCCTCTTCACAAATGTCAGTGAGGACTTGGTACAACCTTTGATCAAAGTTGACCCTTTTTGAGTTTGAAAGGGTCCTCATGGATCACCTTCTTCATGGCCACAACTTCATAGAAGTGGTCTTGATGCACCCTTGAGATGAATCTCTCCATCTCCCATGACTCGGAGGTGGAAGCTTTTGCCTTCCCTTTCCTCTTTCTAGAGGTTTCTCCGGCCTTGGATGCCATAAATGGTTATGGAAAAACGAAAAGCAACGCTTTTACCACACCAAACTTAAAAGGTTTGCTCGTCCTCGAGCAAAAGAAGAAAGAATAGAGGAGAAGAAGAAGAAAATGGAGGAGATGGAGGAGGTTGTGTGGTCCGGCCAAAAAGGGGGAAGAAGTAGTGTTTAGGGTGTGTGAAAATGAAGGAGTGAAGATGGGTTTATATAGGGGTGAAGGGAGGGGTAGGGTTCTGCCAATATGGGTGGGTTTGGGAGGGAAAGTGGTTTGAATTTGAATGGTAAGGTAGGTGGGGTTTTATGAAGGATGGATGTGAGTGGTGAAGAGAAAGATGGGATTTGATAGGTGAAGGGTTTTTGGGGAAGAGGTGTTGAGGTGATTGGTGAATGGGTGAAGAAGAAGAAGAGAGAGGGTGGTGGGGTAGGTGGGGATCCTGTGGGGTCCACAGATCCTGAGGTGTCAAGAAAAAGTCATCCCTGCACCAAATGGCATGCAAAAATGCGTTTTGAGCCAATTCTGGCGTTAAACGCCGGGCTGGTACCCATTTCTGGCGTTTAACGCCAAGTGCTTGCCCATATCTGGCGTTTAACGCCAGTCTGGTGCCCCTTTCTGGTGTTAAACGCCCAGAATGGTGCCAGACTGGGCGTTAAACGCCCATCTGCTAGCCTTACTGGCGTTTAAACGCCAGTAGGTTCTTCCTCAAGGGTGTGCTGTTTTTCTTCCTGTTTTTCATTCTGTTTTTGCTTTTTCAATTGATTTTGTGACTTCTCATGATCATCAACCTACAGAAAACATAAAATAACAAAGGAAAATAGATAAAATATAACATTGGGTTGCCTCCCAACAAGCGCTTCTTTAATGTCAGTAGCTTGACAGAGGGCTCTCATGGAGCCTCACAAATGCTCAGAGCAATGTTGGAACCTCCCAACACCAAACTTAGAGTTTGAATGTGGGGGTTCAACACCAAACTTAGAGTTTGGTTGTGGCCTCCCAACACCAAACTTAGAGTTTGACTGTGGGGGCTCTGTTTGACTCTGTTTTGAGAGAAGCTCTTCATGCTTCCTCTCCTTGGTGACAGAGGGATATCCTTGAGCCTTAAACACAAAGGATTCTTCATTCACTTGAATGATCAATTCTCCTCTGTCCACATCAACCATAGCCTTTGCTGTGGCTAGGAAGGGTCTGCCAAGGATGATGGATTCGTCCATGCACTTCCCAGTCTCTAGGACTATGAAATCAGCAGGGATGTAATGGTCTTCAATTTTCACCAGAACATCTTCTACAAGTCCATGAGCTTGTTTTCTTGAGTTGTCTGCCATCTCTAGTGAGATTCTTGTAGCTTGCACCTCAAAGATCCCTAGCTTCTCCATTACAGAGAGAGGCATGAGGTTTACACTTGACCCTAAGTCACACAGAGCCCTCTTGAAGGTCATGGTGCCTATGGTACAAGGTATTGAAAACTTCCCAGGATCTTGTCTCTTTTGAGGTAATTTCTGCCTAGACAAGTCATCCAGTTCTTTGATGAGCAAAGGAGGTTCATTCTCCCAAGTCTCATTACCAAATAACTTGTCATTTAGCTTCATGATTGCTCCAAGGTATTTAGCAACTTGCTCTTCAGTGACATATTCATCCTTTTCAGAGGAAGAATACTCATCAGAGCTCATGAAAGGCAGAAGTAAGTCTAATGGAATCTCTATGGTCTCATTTTGAGCCTCAAATTCCCATGGTTCCTCATTGGGGAACTCAGTGGAGGCCAGTGCACGCCTATTGAGGTCTTCCTCAGTGGCGTTCACTGCCTCTTCATCCTCTTCAAGTTCGGCCATGTTGATGGCCTTGCACTCTCCTTTTGGATTTTCTTCTGTATTGCTTGGAAGAGTACTAGGAGGGAGTTCAGTAATTTTCTTGCTCAGCTGTCCCACTTGTGCCTCCAAATTCCTAATGGAGGATCTTGTTTCAGTCATGAAACTTTGAGTGGTTTTGATTAGATCAGAGACCATGGTTGCTAAGTCAGAGTGGTTCTGCTTAGAATTCTCTGTCTGTTGCTGAGAAGATGATGGAAAAGGCTTGCTATTGCTAAACCTGTTTCTTCCACCATTATTGTTGTTGAAACCTTGTTGAGGTCTCTGTTGATCCTTCCATGAGAGATTTGGGTGATTTCTCCATGAAGAATTATAGGTGTTTCCATAGGGTTCTCCCATGTAATTCACCTCTTCCATTGAAGGGTTCTCAGGATCATAAGCTTCTTCTTCAGATGAAGCATCCTTAGTACTGCTTGGTGCATTTTGCATTCCAGACAGACTTTGAGAAATCAAATTGACTTGCTGAGTCAATATTTTGTTCTGAGCTAATATGGCATTCAGAGTATCAATCTCAAGAACTCCTTTCTTCTGATTTGTCCCATTGTTCACAGGGTTCCTTTCAGAAGTGTACATGAATTGGTTATTTGCAACCATTTCAATTAGTTCTTGAGCTTCTGTAGGCGTCTTCTTCAGATGAAGAGATCCTCCCGCAGAGCTATCCAAAGACATCTTGGATAGTTCAGAGAGACCATCATAGAAAATACCTATGATGCTCCATTCAGAAAGCATGTCAGAAGGACATTTTCTGATTAATTGTTTGTATCTTTCCCAAGCTTCATAGAGGGATTCACCTTCCTTCTGTCTGAAGGTTTGGACTTCCACTCTAAGCTTACTCAATTTTTGAGGTGGAAAGAACTTTGCCAAGAAGGCATTGACTAGCTTTTCCCAAGAGTTCAGGCTTTCTTTAGGTTGTGAGTCCAACCATATTCTAGCTCTGTCTCTTACAGCAAAAGGGAATAGCATAAGTCTGTAGACCTCAGGGTCAACCCCATTAGTCTTGACAGTGTCACAGATTTGCAAGAATTCAGCTAAGAACTGATGAGGATCTTCCAATGGAAGTCCATGGAACTTGCAATTCTGTTGCATTAGAGAAACTAATTGAGGCTTAAGCTCAAAGTTGTTTGCTCCAATGGCAGGGATAGAGATGCTTCTCCCATAGAAGTCGGGAGTAGGTGCAGTAAAGTCACCCAGCACCTTCCTTGCATTGTTGACATTGTTGTTGTTTTCGGCTGCCATGGGTTCTTCTTCTTTGAAGGTTTCTGTTAGGTCCTCTATAGAGAGTTGTGCCTTAGCTTCTCTTAGCTTTCGCTTCAAGGTCCTTTCAGGTTCAGGGTCAGCTTCAACAAGAATGCCTTTGTCTTTGTTCCTGCTCATATGAAAGAGAAGAGAATAAGAAAATATGGAATCCTCTATGTCACAGTATAGAGATTCCTTTAGGTGTCAAAGAAAAAGAAAAATAGACGGAAGAGGGAGAAGAATTCGAACTTAGTCAGATAGAGTTCGAATTGTGCATTGAGGAGGAGTGGTACTCCATAAATAGAAGGATGTGAGAAGAGAGGAAGAGTTTTTTTTTTTCGAAAATTAATTAGAAAAAATTTTAAAATCATTTTGAAAAAGATTTTGAAGAAGATATGATTGAAAACTTTTTTATTGAAAAAGATGTGATTAAAAAGATATGATTGAAAAAGTTATGTTTTTAAAAAGATATGATTGAAAAGATATGATTTGAAAAACAATTTAAAAAGATTTGATTTTAAAGATTAATGACTTGCCTAACAAGAAAAGATATGATTCAAACATTAAACCTTTCTCAGCAGAAAAGGCAACTTACTTGAAATGATGAATCAAATCATTAATTGTTAGCAAGTATCTTTGAAAATGGAAAGAAATTGATTTTGAAAAAGATTTGATTGAAAAGATTTGATTTGAAAAAGATTTGATTTTGAAAAACTTTGAAAACTTGAAAAAAATTTGATTTGAAAACAGAATCTTCCCTCTTGTGCCATCCTGGCGTTAAACGCCCAGAATGGTGCACATTCTGGCGTTTAACGCCCAATGCACTACCCTTTTGGGCGTTAAACGCCCAGCCAGGCACCCTGGCTGGCGTTTAAACGCCAGTCTGCCTTCTTCACTGGGCGTTTTGAATGCCCAGCTTTTTCTGTGTAATTCCTCTGCTGCATGTTCTGAATCTTCAGTTCCCTGTACTATTGACTTGAAAATAGAACCAAGATCAAATAAACAATGCATGCAAGACACCAAACTTAAAATGAGACACTAGACTTAAACAAGAAACATAAAATATTTTTTGGTTTTTATGATTTTGTAATTTTTTTGTGCTTTTTCGAAAATTATATGAAAAAAGAAAATAAAGGTTTCAGAATTCTTAATTAGAATTCCAGGAATCATTGCAATGCTAGTCTAAGACTCCGGTCCAGGAATTAGACATGGCTTCACAGCCAGCCAAGCTTTCAAAGAAAGCTCCGGTCCAAAACACTAGACATGGCCAATGGCCAGCCAAGCCTTAGCAGATCATTGCTTCAACAGCAAGATTGATAGAAATCAACAAGCTCTTGTGATGATAAGTTGAAACCTCAGTCCAATAAGATTAGACATGGCTTCACAGCCAGCCAGATTTCAACAGACCATCATGAAACTCTAGAATTCATCCTTAAAGAAATTCTGAAAAAAAATACCTAATCTAAGCAACAAGATGAGCCGTCAGTTGTCCAAACTCAACAATCCCCGGCAACGGCGCCAAAAACCTGGTGCACAAAATTGTGATCATCAATGGCGCCATCAACATGGTACGCTCATTGCAATCTCAACTCTCTATCACAACTCCGCACAACTAACCAGCAAGTGCACTGGGTCGTCCAAGTAATAAACCTTACGCGAGTAAGGGTCGATCCCACGGAGATTGTTGGTATGAAGCAAGCTATGGTCACCTTGTAAATCTTAGTCAGACAGACTCAAATGGTTATAGATGAAATATGAATAAAACATAAAGATAAAGATAGAGATACTTATGTATATCATTGGTGAGAGCTTCAGATAAGCGTATGAAGATGCTTTGTCCCTTCCGTCTCTCTGCTTTCCTACTGTCTTCATCCAATCCTTCTTACTCCTTTCCATGGCAAGCTTATGCAAGGGTTTCACCGTTGTCAGTGGCTACCTCCCATCCTCTCAGTGGAAATGTTCAACGCACCCTGTCACGGCACGGCTATCCAGCTGTCGGTTCTCGATCATGTCGGAATAGAATCCAGTGATTCTTTTGCGTCTGTCACTAACGCCCCACAATCGCGAGTTTGAAGCACGTCACAGTCATTCAATCATTGAATCCTACTCAGAATACCACAGACAAGGTTAGACCTTCCGGATTCTCTTGAATGCCGCCATCAGTTCTTGCCTATACCACGAAGACTCTGATCTCACGGAATGGCTGGCTCGTTTGTCAGGCGAGCGCTCGGTTGTCAGGCGATCAACCATGCGTCATGTATCAGGAATCCAAGAGATATTCACCCAATCTAAGGTAGAACGGAGGTGGTTGTCAGTCACACGTTCATAGGTGAGAATGATGATGAGTGTCACGGATCATCACATTCATCAAGTTGAAGAACAAGTGATATCTTGGAACAAGAACAAGCTGAATTGAATAGAAGAACAATAGTAATTGCATTAATACTCGAGGTACAGCAGAGCTCCACACCTTAATCTATGGTGTGTAGAAACTCCACCGTTGAAAATACATAAGAACAAGGTCTAGGCATAGCCGTGAGGCCAGCCTCCCAAAGAGGGTTCAATCATAAAAACATGATCAAAAGATTCTAAGATTGAAAGATGAAAATACAATAGTAAAAGGTCCTATTTATAGAGAACTAGTAGCTTAAGAATGAGTAAATGACATAAAAATCCACTTCCGGGCCCACTTGGTGTGTGCTTGGGCTGAGCATTGAAGCATTTTCGTGTAGAGACTCTTCTTGGAGTTAAACGCCAGCTTTTGTGCCAGTTTGGGCGTTTAACTCCCATTTTGGTGCCAGTTCCGGCGTTTAACGCTGGGAAATCTGAGGGTGACTTTGAACGCCGGTTTGGGCCATCAAATCTTGGACAAAGTATGGACTATCATATATTGCTGGAAAGCCCAGGATGTCTACTTTCCAACGCCATTGAGAGCGCGCCAATTGGGCTTCTGTAGCTCCAGAAAATCCACTTCGAGTGCAGGGAGGTCAGAATCCAACAGCATCTGCAGTCCTATTCAGTCTCTGAATCAGATTTTTGCTCAGGTCCCTCAATTTCAGCCAGAAAATACCTGAAATCACAGAAAAACACACAAACTCATAGTAAAATCCAGAAAAGTGAATTTTAACTAAAAACTAATAAAAGTATACTAAAAACTAACTAAATCCTACTAGAAACATACTAAAAACAATGCCAAAAAGCGTACAAATTATCCGCTCATCATTATTCTTTCATAATATATGACAATTATAGCACAAAATCTCATGAAATTGCATTAATTCATCCATGGTTGATTGAATCAAAGGAAACATGAAATTCTACCCAATTGGCTTACTTATGGCTCAAGAAAGTGCATAAAATCAATTGAAAACATAAGAAAAAGACTAGTGAAACTATGCTAAGATGACTCGTCATCAGGATGTGCTTGGTATTGTCTTTGGTGAGGTGCTCGGTATGGAGGGTTGCTGGTTCCGGTTCTGTTGATAGTTGTTGTTATTCCACCTTTGATTTTGACCGTTGTTTCTGCCTCCTTGGTTGTAGTTGTCCCTCCATCCTTGGTTGGAATTGTCTCTCCATCCTTGGTTGGAGTTGTTGGTATGCAAAATTGTGATTCACACTTTTCACAACTCCGCATAGCTGACCAGCAAGTTCACTGGGTCGTCCAAGTAATACCTTACGTGAGTAAGGGTCGATCCCACGGAGATTGTCGGCTTGAAGCAAGCTATGGTCATCTTGTAAATCTCAGTCAGGCGGATTCAAATGGTTATGAGGTATTGATAATTAAAAGATAAATAAAATGTAAAATAAGATAGGGATACTTATGTAATTCATTGGTGGGAATTTCAGATAAGCGTTTAGAGATGCTTTGTTGCTCCTGAACTTCTGCTTTCCTATTGTCTTCATCCAATCATGCGTGCTCCCTTCCATGGCAAGCTGTATGATCCTCTCAGTGAAAATGGTCCGGCTACAGTCTCTGTATGGCTAATCAACTGTCGGATTTCTCGTCTCGGATGAAAAATACCAGGCACAGCTACCGCAGGGCTAATCATCTGTCGGTTCTCACTAGCGTCGGAATAAGATCCATTGATCCTTTTGCACACTGTCACTGCACCCAACATTCACGAGTTTGAAGCTCTTCACAGTCATCCCTTCCCAGATCCTACTCGAAATACCACAGACAAGGTTTAGACTTTTCGAATCTCAGGAATGCTGTCTAGTGTTCTAGCCTATACCACGAAGATCTTAATCTCAGATTTAGATGCTCTGTTGTCAGGAGAGACGATGTGAATTGTTGATTAGAGACCCAAGAGAATATACTCCGGCTGTCGTCCAATGACTACGTTGAACATCATGTAGACCGCTTTGTGGTTGTCAGGCACGCGGATCTTGGCTAAGCGAGTACTGAAGATAAAGGGTGATTGTCACGGGTCACCCATTCAGTCTGACTTAACCGAATTAAGTACAAGAGTATATCTTGGAGAAGAAGTAGGCGTGAATTGAATGAAAAACCATAGTACTTGTATTAATTCATGAGGAACAGCAGAGCTCCTCACCTTAATATATGAGGTGTAGAAACTCCACCGTTGAAAATACATAAGAACAAAATGGTCTAGGCATGGCCAAATGGCCAGCCTCCAAAAAGGGTTCAAAGAACTCCCCAAAAGGTCCAAGACTCTTTAATACAATAGTAAAAAGTGCTATTTATACTAAACTAGTAAACTAGGTTTACAGAAAATGAGAAGATAGTGCAGAAATCCACTTCCGAGGCCTACTTGGTGTGTGTTTGGGCTGAGTCTTGAAGCTTTCATGTGCATAGGCCATCCTTGGAGTTAAACACCAGCTTTGGTGCCAGTTCTGGCATTTTACTCCAGAAAAGAGTCTCTGGTGGGCGTTTGGACGCCAGTTTGGACCATCAAATCTCAGGTAAAGTATGAACTATTAAACATTGTTGGAAAGCCCAAGATGTCTACTTTCCAACGCAATTAGGACCACGCCAATTGGACTTCTGTAGCTCCAGAAAATCTACTACGAGTGCAAAGAGGTCAGAATCCAACAGCATCTGTAGTCCTTTCTCAGCCTCTGAATCAGATTTTTGCTCAAGTCCCTCAATTTCATCCAGAAAATATCTGAAATCACAGAAAAACACACAAATCATAGTAAAGTCCAGAAATGTGATTTTTGCATAAAAACTAATAAAAATATACTAAAAAGTAACTAAAACATACTAAAAACTACCTAAAAATAATGCCAAAAAGCGTATAAATTATCCGCTCATCACAACACCAAACTTAAATTGTTGCTTGTCCCCCAAGCAACTGAAAACAAAATAGGATAAAAAGAAGAGAATGTACAATAAATCCCAAAATATCTATGAAGCTTAGTTCTAATTAGATGAGCGGGGCTTGTAGCTTTTTGCTTCTGAATAATTTTGGCATCTCACTTTATCTTTTGAAATTCAGAATGATTGGCATCTATAGGAACTCAGGATTAAGATAGTGTTATTGATTCTCCTAATTCAGTATGTTGATTCTTGAACACAGCTACTTATGAGTCCTGGCCGTGTCCCTAAGCATCTTGTTTTCCCGTATTACCATCGGATACATAAATGCCACAGACACATAACTGGGTGAACTTTTTCAGATTGTGACTCAGCTTTGCTAGAGTCCCCAGTTAGAGGTGTCCAGAGTTCTTAAGCACACTCTTTTTGCTTTGGATCACGACTTTAACCACTCAGTCTCAAGCTTTTCACTTGGACCTTCATGACACAAGCACATGGTTAGGGACAGCTTGATTTAGCCGCTTAGGCCAGGATTTTATTCCTTTGGGCCCTCCTATCCATTAATGCTCAAAGCCTTGGATCCTCTGTACCCTTGCCTTTTGGTTTAAAGGGCTATTGGCTTTTTCTGCTTGCTTTTTCTTTTTCTTTCTTTTTTTTTCGCCTATTTTCTCTCTTTTTTTCTCGCAAGCTTTGTATTTTTCACTACTTTTTCTTGCTTCAAGAATCAATTTTATGATTTTTCAGATTATCAATAACATTTCTCCTTTTTCATTATTCTTTCAAGAGCCAACAATTTTAACATTCATAAACTTCACTATAAAAAATATGCACTGTTCAAGCATTCATTCAGAAAATTAAAAGTATGGCCACCACATCAAAGTAATTAAACTAATTTCAAGATAGAATTTGAAAATCATGTACTTCTTGTTCTTTTGCAATTTAGAAACATTTTTTATTTAAGAAATATGAAGGATTTTTGGGACATTCATAACTTCAAGGCATAGACACTAGACACTAATGATCATGTAATAAAGACACAAACATAGACAAAATATAAAGCATAAGAAACAAAAAATAGAAAAATAAGAATAAGGAAATTAAAGAACGGGTCCACCTTAGTGATGGCGGCTAGTTCTTCTTCTTGAAGATCCTATGGAGTGCTTGAGCTCCTCAATGTCTCTTCTTTGCCTTTGTTGTTCTTCCCTCATGACTCTTTGGTCCTCTCTTATTTCATGGAGGATAATGGAGTGCTCTTGGTGTTCCACCCTTAGTTGCTCCATATTGGAACTCAAATCCCCTAAAGAGGTGTTGAGTTGTTCCCAATAGTTGTGTGGAGGAAAATGTATCCCTTGAGGCATCTCAGGGATTTCTTGATGAGGGACTTCCTCATGCTCTTGTTGAGGTCCATGAGTGGGCTCTCTTGTTTGCTCCATCCTCTTTTTAGTGATGGGCTTGTCCTCTTCAATGAGGATGTCTTCCTCTATGACAATTCCGGCTAAATTGCATAGGTGATAGATGAGATGAGGAAAGGCTAACCTTGCCAAAATGGAGGGCTTGTCAGCCACCTTGTATAGTTCTAGAGGTATGATCTCATGAACTTCCACTTCCTCTCCAATCATGATACTATGGATCATGATATCCCGATCCACAGTTACTTCAGATCGGTTGCTAGTAGGAATGATAGAGCGTTGGATGAACTCCAACCATCCTCTAGCCACAGGCTTAAGGTCCGGCCTTCTTAGTTGAACCGGCTTGCCATTGGAATCTCTCTTCTATTGAGCTCCTTCCACATAGATGTCCTTGAGGACTTGGTCCAACCTTTGATCAAAGTTGACTCTTCTAGTGAAAGGATGAGAATCTCCTCTCATGATTGGCAAGTTGAACGTCAATCTCACATTTTCCGGACTGAAATCTAAGCATTTCCCCCGGACCATTGTGAGCCAATTCTTCGGGTCCGGGTTCATACTTTGATCATGTTTCTTAGTGATCCATGCATTAGCATAGAACTCTTGAACCATTAAGATTCCGACTTATTGAATGGGATTGGTGAGAGCTTCCCATCCTCTTCTCCTAATCTCATGTCGGATCTCCGGATATTCGGTCCTTTTGAGCTTGAAGGGGACCTCGGGGATCACCTTTTTCTTGGCCACAACTTCATAGAAGTGGTCTTGATGGGCTTTTGAGATGACTCTTTCCATCTCCCATGACTCGGAGGTGGAAGCAATTGCCTTCCCTTTCCTCTTCCTTGAGGTTTCTCCGGCCTTAGGTGCCATTAATGGTTATGAAAAATTAAAAAGTAAGGCTTTTTTTCACACCAAACCTAAGAGGTTTGCTCGTTCTCGAACAAAAGAAGAAAGAAGAGAGTAGAAGAAGAAGAGAAGTGGGAGATGGAGGCGTGAGAGGGTTTCAGCCAAGGGGAAAAGAAGTGTTTGTGATGTGTGAAAGTGAAGGAATAGGTGTGAGGTATATATAGGGTAAGAGGAGGGGTGGGTCCGTGTGAAGTTGGGTGGGTTTGGGAGGAAAATGGTTTGAATTTGAATGGTGAGGTAGGTAGAGTTTTATGATGGGTATTTGGGAATTAAGGGATGGATGTGAGTGGTGAAGAGAATATGGAGAAGAGGGTTCCAGAGAGCTATGAAGAGGAGAGAGAGTGATTTTGTTATGCTGCTGTTTTGAATTAATTTAGGAGTAATTGTTTGTAAACTACTGTTTTAAATTAATTTAGGGGTAATTATTTGTTATGCTACTATTTGTATTAATTTTGCTGTTTGAATTAATTTAGAGCGATTAATAATTATTTCTAGTTGTCCTACTGCTGTTTGATAAGATCATATAATTTTTATGATGTTTATTTATAATTTATTTTTTATTTTATTTTAAAATGGTTTTTTTTATTGAACTACCTACTATTAAACTAGTTGGATCAATAAACCAATAAATAAGTAGGTAGCAGTTTGATAACTGGTCTGATTTCGAACCTTGCCACTAACTACCATCTTTGTTTTCCCCCAATATCATGAAAGTGACAAAACACTCCCTCGGTCCCTCCACTACACCATTGCATTGAGTCATTGACCCGTTTTCTTTCCATTATTTATTTATAATAATTCACTCTCACTACTCACTGTTCTCTCTCTCTCTCTCTCTCTCTCTCTCTCTCTCTCTCTGTATGTATGTATGTAGGTGATGGCTGCTTCTTCATCTTCTAAGTCTCTGGTGGGGCCTCTTGCTCTTGTCTCAGAGAATGGTAGCAGAGTTTGGGAGGATCCTTCGTTCATCAAGTGGAGGAAAAGGGATGCACATGTCACCTTGCGTTCTCATGAATCTGTTGAAGGTGTCACACGATCCCGCAATTATTTACCTTCATCACTCATTATTTTTTCTTGGATAATTGATGATGATTGGCATGCTTTCTTCTTGAGTTTATTTATTTATATTTTGATTTATCGGATTCAAATGCATTTTGCTGAAATGCAATTCGTCGACCTGGGTTGGGATTCGTTTAATAGGATGCAAATTTGTTCCTTTCTAAATTTGTAAGCATCATTTGTGATTGGAAATTATCCTTTGGACTTTCTTTTTAAAAATAATTTTTTAAATAATTATCTAGGGAAAATTTCATGGGCAATTTTCGTATTTTTTGTATTTAGGGAGATTTAGTGTGCTATTATTTCTGCAAAACTATCAATTGATTGAAATTAAGTTATAATATGATACAGTGAAGTCTGCATGTATATTGTATACAGATAATATTGTCCAATAAGTATTTGATGGAATCTGAATTAATATGAATATATTTAGATTCATTTCACTGCTACCTGAACTTGTCTTTAGGATCAGAAAAGTTTATGCGATTTCTGAGTTTTGAAGAATGGTTCCTGGTGCCTACAGGATATGGCTAAATCAATGATTGTGGTTTTTGAAATAGTTGGTCTCCCTTGTACATATGTTTTCAAAAAATTCCCGCTACGTCTATGCCCTTTATAATAAACACGTTTTGACACCAGTATTTTCTTAATAACCTAATATACATTCTCTTTGTGTTGTTAATTAAAAAATAATTTAAATACACAATTAATCAATAACAACTAGATTTTTATACGGGTGTCAAGAGTGTTTGGTGTATGAATACTGTTTTTCTTTTCAAACACTTTACATTGTGTTTGTGGTAAGCTTTGCAATATGCACTTCTTATTTATGTTGGACAACCTGAATTTTGTGATGAGTAGGATCTCTTAGATATTGGTATAAACGCAACAAAGTGGATTTTCTGGCATCAAAATTTGCTGTTTGGAATGATGATGCTATTCAAGGATCTCTTGATTGTGCCGCATTTTGGGTAAAAGATTTACCCTTTGTCAAGTCCTTGTCTGGATATTGGAAGTTTTTCTTAGCTAACAATCCCGACAATGTCCCTAATGAATTTTATGGAAATGAATTCCAAGATTCAGACTGGAAAACTTTACCTGGTAAGTTCATCTTAATTTTGAGTATGCCATATGTTTTAAAAAATTTATTTAGCTTCTAGAGCTTTACTTTCTTGAAGTCTCCTAGTTCTGAAGCATGTCCTTTATGATTTGATATTTGAAAATGAATATTTTTAGGAAAATTTGTATGAAATACTTTCGGAAATGACAACTTTATCTTTGTTTTAGAACAAGAGTTCCATTTTGATGCATTGACAATATAAATTTTTACAATGTCATCCAACCAAATTAGATGATTGATTCAAGTAGTATGTATGAAACCTTTTTACACTAACAATGCATACTGTTAAATCCTTATAACAATCATGAACTATATATGCCATTGTTACATAATTTTTGCCTGACTTTTTGCTGTTTATTTGATTTTCTTTTAATGGTGGTTTAGTGACTATTTCTCTGAGAGATTGTAACGATGTAGTAAATTTTCTCTTGGTTGAGGGACTAAAATTAGTATTCCTAATCCTCTCTGTTCAAACTTTCCTTTTCTTTGTTGCAGCTTCAGTTCATTAACAAATGAATTATTAATAAATGAATTATTATTTAATATCATATTAGTTTGTTATATTTGTCATGATTATATCAACTGGATGGTGCTTCGCATAATGGGTTCCCTTTGTGTATTTTGAAACATTCAGTAGGCTCCTAGGTCATACTTTGAAATTGTTGCTAGTTATACTCTTCGGTTTTCATAGACAATTTTGTGCGTGGTTAATGAATGGAATCAACTTAGGGGAGATCTCACCTTTTTTATTTGTTAATATTTATATTACCATTCATATAATTTTTTCTAAATCCATTTTTGTTAATTGACTTATCAATTATCGTTTTCGCCATTTACTGTATTCACAAGTGCTGATATCGTCTATGTCTAAATTTCCAAACTTTGGCAGTTCCTTCGAATTGGCAGTTGCATGGATTTGACCGCCCGATTTATACAAATGTAACATATCCATTTCCACTAAATCCTCCTTTTGTTCCTATGGAAAATCCAACTGGCTGCTACAGAATAAACTTCCACATTCCCAAAGAATGGGAGGGTATGTCTAATTGCGAATTCTGTAGAAATGTGAATTCTTTTCTCTATCTTTTGTTAACCAGTCTACGCTATAGAGGAATCTTGTGTTGTTTTTCTCTCTCTATTTCCATTCACTTCTAACTGTTGTTATTTATAACTATGATTGTTATTTATAACTATGATGCATTGTGCTTTACCTGCAATTTATGATGTATTATAAAGTACAAGTCACATGTGTCCATTGTTACACCATTAAATGAAAAGGTTATTTAATAGTATAAGAATTGCTTAAAGTTACACCGTTGTAATGTAACACACACACACACACACACACATCTTGCAACAGTGAAGTAGATTTGTTTTGTTCTTTGTTTCTTTTCAAATCACCTTCTATCATTCCCTCATTTATAAACCATGTTTTAGTTTTAATTTTTTTTTGTGCGTACCAACCATTACTTTATTTTATAGGTAGAAGAATTTTGCTCCATTTTGAAGCAGTTGATTCCGCATTTTGTGCTTGGATAAATGGGCATCCTATTGGATATAGGTATCTCTCCCTCTCCCTCTCCTTCTTCATCATTCCATCTCTTCCTCCCTTCATGTGGCTTCTGGAAGTTCCAGGTTCTGGAGGTGGATGTATACATTATGGATCGGTATGTTACTATGTTAACAGTGATGCCATATGACAAGGAGGCATTTTGTGAAATTGATGATAAGTTGATAACTTTTTTCTTGAGTAATGAAAAATATTATCACGTGTTCATATCTTGCACCAAATATAGCAGTGGAAAACACCAACCTAAATTGGAAAGGCATACATATTTATCTTATAGTACAAATTGTATTAAATGCCTTATTTTTGTCTAGAAAAGTCTTAGTGCCCTATTTCCACGAAGCTTTTAAATTAACTAACTCTTGGTCTCATTGACAGAAATTTTGATTATTTTGCAAGGACAGCCAAGATAGCAGGGTACCTGCAGAGTTTGAAATCACTGATTTTTGTCATCCATTTGGTTCAGACCATAAGAATGTTCTAGCTGTTCAAGTGTTTAGATGGAGTGACGGCTCTTACCTTGAAGATCAAGACCACTGGAGGTTATCTGGCATACACCGTGATGTACTTCTCCTAGCCAAACCAAAGGTTTGTTTTCTCTAAATTGCTCCTCTCGTACTTATGCTGTCTCATTTGATAGATGCTTTTGTGGGTAAAATTCTAATAATGCAGATTCTAGAAAGATGAAACGTAAGTCAGCACTATATGCATATGATATCAAAATGCAATGTTGAAGTTATTTTAATCATCAGTGTTACGAGTTTATGAAATCTCTAGTAGAATAAATTAAGCATCTTGTGTCTACCTGGTATGAGGGACGTGGAATATTTAGAGGTATATGTCTCTTTGATATGCAGAGAGATTTGAGAGCTTTGCTTTTTTAAATTTTTATGTATTCCAAATGTGCATTAATGCAATTTCTTCTTCATCCAAAAGGTTAAAGTTGGATTAGGTCCTTAATGCACCTCAATTATGATTTAGTCGTCCTAGAAAAATCCAAGTTTTAGAATAATATGGATTTATATTTTATAAATTTATTATTGTTTTTAATATAAGTCGAATCTACCGTTTGATGAGTTCTTCCAACACCCTCCCTTCTTCTTGCTTGACGCTAATATCTAATATGTGTGACATAGGTATTTATAATGGATTATTTTTTCAAAACAAACATTGCCGAGGACTTTTCATCTGCAGATATATTGGTAAGCATAATATCTTGTGAAATAATATTTTTCATGTTACAAATGTACATCGTGTTTGAAAATAATCTTATATGTGGAAGATTTTACCTTATTCCAATTACTTTTAACTCTTTCTTTTTTTTATTTTTTATTTTTTTTATATTTTGGGTACAAGTTGAATGCGAATACCATAATTTATTTCAATACGAAACTTGTTATGTTTTATTTTCACAAAATAGATTTAATCTTTGTTGCCCTTATTCTACATGATTGTACACTTATTTTGTCATTTTCTTTTTCTTGAAAATCTATATATTATTATAATATATCAAAAAGAGACCAAAGTAATATTATAGTGTGCTAATAACACCTTAAGTTCTTAAGGTATTTATAAATTGTCAACACTAGACTTAGTTTGTAATAACTTAGAGAAAAACATGTATCTATACAGCCGCATTTGTTATGATATTATAGAGAATATCATCTATGTAACCAATCTAAGATTAAGCTCGTTTAGTTTGAAATAACATAGAAAAATAAATCTATCAACATAGCCACATTTATAATACATAGAGAATAACATCTATTAAACTAATTCAGTATCAATTTCATAATCTTTCACATTAAGTTCTCCAATTATTAAAAAAAAAATATATTATAGAGGATGCTGATTCATATCAATAATTTAAATTCGAATATTGCATGTCTTATTTGTTGAGCAAACTTCATTTATGAAAATTATATAAAAGAGACTAAAGTAGTACTATAATGAGTTAATGACACCTATGTTCTTAAGTTTTCTATAGATATGACATGCTATCACTAAACTTATTTTGTAACAACATAAAAAATAACATCTTTCTACATAGTGACCATTATAATATCATATCGAATAGCATCTATATAACCAACCTAACTGTTCTAACATTAATCTCATAAGTTCTCCTATTATGTAAAATTTTATATTGTATAAAGGATGCTAGTTTATATCAAGCGCATAATTGTAATAGTTTTAATTCTAGTTAGTCCATATACTTGACACTTTGCAATATATCGTCCTACATACGAGAAAGTTAGCCATAACATTGTTCAAATGAGCAAAATATCATACTCATTTAGAATATTTTATTAATGACAATGAAATTTGAATACCAATTATATTGGTAAGTGTTAAGGCTGAAAATGCTATGTAAATACTGAGAATTTTTTTGCATTTTAGATAAGTAGAATTAAAAAAGAAAAAGGCAAAATTCATTTATTTTTTTTATCTTTTATTATTTGAGTATGTATATATAATGGTTCCCCTCTATTAAAACTGTCAGAGTTCAAGTAAGTTCATATATTTGTGAATTATTTCTAGGTCAATATTTGGAAAAGAAAAAAAAATGGGTCAAACATGTTATACTCTAGACTTATATAAAATATATAAGAATATTTGTATATAATGCATCATTTACTAATATATTTTTAAAATTAGACTAAATAATTCTATTGAAAAAAGTTTGATTAAATAATTTAAAAATTACTTAATTTTTAACAAAAAGAGTGTTCTAATTTGTATTCTGGTTTAAATCTAGTTGATGATAATTCTGGGCCAAAGGTGGAGGTTATCTAAAGTTTCTTCCAAAGTTCAAATACAGATTTGTAATGTGGTATCATAAGGTCTGCCTGGGTTCATGGTTCACTTTGATTGCCACTAACCACTATTGTGTTTAAATTGATATTGTAACTTTTTTATTATTTTATATATTCATGTTTGTATTTGGGGCATCATATTTTATTAATATCTCTTACCTATGATCCAGGTAGAAGTTAAAGTAGATAATTCCTTAGAGACATCCAAGGATAATCTCCTAACAAACTACAGCATTGAAGCTGCATTGTATGATTCTGGAAGCTGGTATACCAGTAATGGGAATCCTGACCTCCTCTCATCTAATGTAGTGGACTTAAAATTTCAACCATCAAGTGCACCAACATTAGGTTTTCATGGTTATGTGTTTGGTGGGAAATTGCAAGCACCAAAGCTTTGGTCTGCAGAGCATGTGAGTAATTTCAATCACTTTCTACATGTTTAGACCGAACTCTTATTATTGAGACATCAACCAATGATTTTAATCTGAAGATCTGAGCATTCATGTCTTAAATGATCACTGATTCTGTAAAAGTTCATGCTTTGATCTCAATTCAGTATTGAGCTAAAGATCTGGTATTTTCAAATTCTTTCATTTCATACTTACTCTATGGCTGTTATCTGCAGATATGCTCAAAGTTTATTGTTTCTCTCATTCTTCCCAATCAGTACATTTTTGTTTACCTTATCATCCCCATATGGTTTTTGAATACAGCTCTGTACCTTTTTCTGTGAACTTTGAAGACTTTTGTCCTCATTTGACATCTTATATTATTTGAATTTATCTCAGCCATACCTCTATACCTTAGTTGTCGTCCTCAAAGATAAAACTGGAAATATTGTTGATTGCGAGTCATGTCCAGTGGGCTTTAGGAAAGTATCTACGGCCTACAAACAATTGCTTGTCAATGGAAAGGCTGTCGTAATAAGAGGTGTGAACAGGCATGAACATCATCCACGAGTGGGAAAGGCAAATATAGAATCCTGCATGATCAAGGTAATGTTTGTCAGTTTATCCTCTCATATAGTAATTAAGAGAAAACAATATAATTAAGCTCTCCTGAACTTTCAAAAAGTGCAATGACACCCTAAAGTTATCAAATGGCCAGAGACGCCCTTTCGTGAACTTTTCTTAAGGGGGTAATTTTGTCAATAAGATATCACGTGAAGGGGTAATTTCGAAGAAAATTTAGCAAATCTTTTTGCACCATTTGATAATTCCAAAGCGTTCATTGCACACTATGAACGTTTAAGGGAGATGTCACAAGACCCAATGTTTAAGGGGTTAATTGCATTTTTCCCTTTAATTAATTTGGTGGTTAGTTTTTACCTTTATTATGGGCACTTTTCATACACTGATTACAACTTTGCTAGTTTGCTACAGGATTTGGTTTTGATGAAACAAAATAATATTAATGCTGTTAGGAATAGCCACTATCCTCAACATCCACGCTGGTATGAACTATGTGATCTGTTCGGCATGTACATGATAGATGAAGCCAACATTGAGACTCATGGTTTTGATTATTGTACACATTTCAAGCATCCTACTTTGGAACCGATTTGGGCAGCTGCAATGCTGGATCGAGTGATCAGCATGGTCGAGAGAGATAAAAACCATGCATGCATTATTTCTTGGTCTTTAGGGAATGAATCTGGATTTGGGCCAAATCATTTTTCTTTAGCTGGTACCACACTTACAGCTCACTCGCTTAGATTTTGTGCATAACTGAATCAATTTATTACTTTATCCTGCCAGTTATTTTTTGGAAAAATTGCTTAGTAAATTTATCTTGTACCCTGCGAATAAATTGCTTCCGAAAAATTGCGTTCTCTTTTTCAGAGCTTATTAATAACCATTTTAAGTATATGCAGGGCAAGTCGCTTACTGTAGTTAAACATTCACATATGTTGGTAGGAAAAATCAACAATTATTCACTGAGAATAACTTTGAAAAGAATAAGTAGGACAGCATTATTAAATGCATCTTATTTGGCTTTATTACCTTTTGAATTGTCATAAGGGAGTTAATTCTTTCGAATGATACAATAGGTTTATTTTTTAATTTTTATCTCCATTCAATGATGAGATATTTGTCAGGTTGGATTCGTGGAAGAGACCCATCGCGGGTAGTGCATTACGAAGGTGGTGGATCTAGAACTCCTTGCACAGATATTGTGTGCCCCATGTATATGCGTGTTTGGGACATGCTGAAAATTGCAAATGATCCAAATGAATCACGACCTCTCATTCTTTGCGAGTATGCATTATCATCATCATCATAATCATTATTACTTATTTATTTTTGACATTTCTATATTTGGATATTGGAATTTGTATCAACAATGCAGTGTTGATATTTTAATTTTCCATTTTTCCCTGTGATGCCCAAATGCCAGGTATTCACATGCAATGGGTAACAGCAATGGGAATCTACATATATATTGGGAAGCAATTGACAACACATTTGGACTTCAAGGAGGCTTTATTTGGGATTGGGTTGATCAGGTGAGCGGTCTATCAAGATTTGATTTGATCCTGTTACTGAATAAGGTGTTTGTTAGGAGGGAATATAGAAGGTAAGAGTGGCTTTCATGCGCTAGTTCCCAGCTAACTTTGAATACTGTAAAACAAATACTCATTAATATTGAGCCATCTTTGTCAAGGGTCTCTTTATTCTTGAAGTTCATGATCAAGGTCCACCTACTATGATCTTTTGTCTGTGTGATAATCTCTTGTTAAGCTTTATGTGGACCAAGTTATGTGGCCTTATGTGATTAGGCATGCTTATGAAGTGGGCTCATTGCCTGTACTCATTGAGTTCAGTTATGATCATCAGCTTTTTTGGGAGTGATTATACTTATCCAAGGAACAAAAAACCCTGCAACTTCTATTTTTCCTCTATTGATTGACCTCTTGAAATTAAATTCAATCTTCATTTCCTTGTTTCCTACCTTTTCCCCTGGATTTTCAATTTGGATGTTTGTTAATATCAGTTCTGGTATATTGTCTTCATGACATCGTAGGAGTATCTACAGATTATTATGATGAAGTCTTTTGATTAGTAGGTTTGGTACTTTGTATGTAGGCCCTGATAAAAATTGATGAAAGTGGCAGACAGAGATGGGCATATGGAGGTGAATTTGGGGATGTTCCTAATGACTCAAATTTTTGTTTGAATGGCCTCACATTTCCTGATCGAACTGCTCATCCTGTTTTACAAGGTAAACTGACATCATAGTGTTACTTTTGTATGCACCATTGTTGAGCTGGGTGCATCCTCCATTTGTTTAGACTCTTTAGAAAGGTAGTCATGGTTTTTCTTCTTTCAGAAGTCAAGTATCTATACCAACCAATCAAGGTGGCTTTGCATGAAGGGAAAATTGAGGTACAAATATTATGTTGTGGTTTTTGTATTTGATTGATCAAATCTGTGCTTGCCTATTTATTTTAATATATAATTTTGCAGATTAAAAATGGGCATTTTTTTCAAACAACAGAAGGACTGGAGTTTAGTTGGTATGCTTCTGCAGATGGGTGTAACCTCGGATCTGGAAGTTTAAGTCTTGAACCAATTAAGCCCCAAAGTAGTTATACCATCGATTGGCAATCAGGTCCATGGTATTCTTTGTGGACTTCGTCGTCATCCGAAGAAATGTTCCTCACTATAACTGCAAAGCTTTTGAGTTCTACACGCTGGGTTGAAGCTGGTCATATTGTTTCATCCTCACAAGTTCAACTGCCCACAAAGAGAGGCTTCGTTCCTCATGTAATCATTTTAACAAATGATATATCGTTATGAATGGATCTTGGTGTTTGGATGTCATTTACTGAAGTAACTGAGTTTAAAATTTTCTGTGTCATGGATGATTATTGTTCCAGGCTATCAATGTTAGTGGTGGCACCTTGGTGGCTGAAACTCTGGGTGATAAAATTAAAGTTAACCAGCAAGATATTTGGGACATAACATTGAGCACTAAAACAGGAACAGTTGAAAGCTGGAAGGTAACTTTGTTAATTTGGTTATCATGTGTGAAATCTCAAATTGCATGATATCTTAATTTATTTATTTGAGTATATTAGGTCTTCTATAATCTTTATAATTACTGTAATCCATATTTATGATATAAGTTAATAATAGAAATTTGTTATATTAAAATTAATATTCAGGAAGATTTTTCAAAAAAAAAAAAAAGTGGATTATTTGGTTAACCTTTGAAAAATAGTTTTCTTTTTATATTAATGTAAGGGAAACATAATCAATTTGTTTAGATTTTAGAAACCAGGTGGATAGCAGGAGTTATTGGAATTGGAAAAGTTGAATATTTATTTTTCTCTTTTAAGGGGTAGTTTAGATACTTGCTTGAGAGTTATTTGGAGCAACATAGTCTTAAAACCTGGTTTTAAAGATCAAAAGTATTCTTGCTGGTTAAGATATCTCTATTCTCTATTATTTTGTTCAGCTAAAGTGTGTGTGGTATAATGAGGGAACTTTTGTATTGTTGTGTTAAATCCTTCCACAATAACAATGAACAAAGTATCTATCTATCTATCTATCTATCTATTTTAATTATATAGAAATTGATACCAACTTCTTTTACATTAAGTTTTAGGCCATGTTTTCTCCTCTAATAATGCCATGTAAGCAATTTTGATTACTTGGCAAAACTTGAAAATCAACCAATCATCTTTTAGTTAAAGATTTTTAAAAAATTAAAAGAGAAAATACTTATCTATTATTATTCAACTAAAACATAAAGTACTAATTAAATACAATAAACACATATTAATAGTGCCATAATAATAATAATTAAAAAATTTTCAGTTATAAATATTGAAATTCTACAACTTATACATATTAAGACTCTTATTATTACATTAGTTGGTCTACTTATATACATGCTACCTAAGGCTCTTGCTACTTTTTATTTCTCAGTCTCTCATACCAATTGACGAAAACTTCTCCAAGTAAGTTTAAATTTGGCACATTTCTTTACTAAATACATTTAAATATATCATGATTATAAAATTAATTCATAATTTTATTACATTTCTGGTATTTTTCATTCTCTTTCATTTTTCCTAACCCAAGTAAGTTCAAATTTGGCACATCTTTTTATTAGGTATATTCAAATATATATGATGATTATAAAGTTAATTTATAATTTTATATTATATTTTTGGTATTTCTCATCTCATTCATTTTTTCCTTTTTTCTTTAATTATTTGCAAACCTAAGAATAGTATATAAGAAGACAAAGTATGACAACTAAAAAAATGTGAAAATAGAAGCAACAAATGAAGATTTAGTTTTGTACAACTCTAATATAAAAAGGCATATGCCTTTTTTAAAATTAAATGAATTCAAATTCTTAAAATAATAAATTATATTTCAATTTGTATTTTACATTTTAGTTGAATAATTATATGGAATTATATACAAATTATCAAATAAATGTTTTGCAAAATATTTTTAATATAAACAATTCAAATTTAACATTAGTTTACATATCTAATCAATTCCTAAATAATATAACACTTATTAGAATATACTATATACTATAATTAATTTACCTCTCTACACATCGCGCGGGTCTCACTCTAACAGAATAGAGAAAGGGATGAAGGTAGAAAGAGCTAGAACAGAAGAGAAGAGAGGAATAGAATAAAATAAAATAGAAATATGGGAATGTTGCAGCCAAGGATATCACTGTGATATTCCCGGGTCTAAGAGTATATTCAAGTATGATGTATGAGTAATATGTGTAAAGCATAACTTGGCTTTCAAGAGGCCAAGACTCTCCACTAATTCTACCCACTACTTTCCTCAATACAAATGCATTTCCCTTTTTCTATTTATATCACTCATTCCTTCTAACAGATTCCCTAAAAACTCGGTCCCCACTACCTCAATTAGTTATTTTTCTTTCTGCTCTGATATGTAAATTCCAGAGGAAGGATACTCCCTTTCTGCCCTTCCACCACTCTGCTGTTTGGGTTTGTAACAATGTTCCACCTTAATTAATTTGCTAGACTTTGGGACATTGCTTTTCCCAAAAATTTGATTTTGTATTGGGCTATGATCTAAAGGTTGTTTACAGTTTCTCTAGTTTTCAAAGAGATTGAGAATGAAATGACCTCTTGCATTTCAGGTGTCTTTGTTGATATGGTTTTCATATTCTGCATCATTTTTGTTTTAGTTTTGGTATGATCTTGATGTTAAGTTGTAATTAGTGATTGCCCCTAGTGCACTTTGTTTTGTTCTCATTTTTTCTAATAAGATCTTATTTCTAAGCAGTTTTCAATATCAGTTATATTTGAAAAGCAAAAATTATCATGTTTCTATTCTTTATCAATGATTTGTAGAAAGTTCATGATGTCTTTGATTTTCAATTTTTGCAGTTTTCTGTTCAGTTATTTTTGTTTCTTTACTAAATATTCATACTAATATTATGTTGATATATAATGCTAGGTCAAAGGAGTTGATGTTCTCAGTAAAGGTATATATCCATGTTTCTGGAGAGCTCCTACTGATAACGATAAAGGCGGAGGACCAGCTAGTTATTTGTCTAAATGGAAAGATGCTGGAATCGACAGCCTCCACTTTGTTACCGAAAGCTGTTCCCTCCAGAATACAACTAACAGCTCGGTTCAAATATTGGTTGTTTTTCTTGGTGTTTCCAGGCAAGACGAGTCAAAGGTTTTATTCACAACGGATATGAAATATTCAATTCATGCTTCTGGTGATGTCATTGTGGAATGCAGTGTTAAACCAAACCTGGATCTTCCTCCTTTGCCACGTGTGGGAGTAGAATTCAATGTGGAAAAATCGTTTGATCAAGTGACTTGGTATGGCAGAGGGCCATTTGAGTGTTATCCAGATCGAAAGGCTTCTGCACAGGTTGCAGTATATGAGTCGAATGTTAGTGACTTGCATGTTCCGTATGTTGTTCCAGGGGAAAGTTCAGGTAGGGCAGATGTTAGATGGGCAACATTCAAAAATAAAAATGGTTTTGGTATATATGCTTCTAGGTATGGTAGCTCTCCACCAATGCAAATGAGTGCAAGCTACTACAGCACTTCGGAGCTTCACCGAGCAATGCACAATGAAGAGCTTATTGCAGGAGATAGCATTGAGGTATTTAATTTCTGTTGGTATTTCAGCAATATTTTGGTTCAATTGTAGTTTGCTAGATAATTATTTTAGGGTGTGATCACTAGTGAGGGAATGGAAAGGGAAGACTTTAGAAGGTTGGAAATGTTTTAGGTATTCCACACTAAATGAAAGCTCTTGGTCTTGATGAGCCTGTGAAGAAGCGTGTTCTAAGCCTTCAAAAGAGGCAAAGAAGACACATTTCTTTACATGAAGAGTACCTCTTCTTTCCGGAGGAGAAGGTGTTAAGGGTTGGGGACTGATGTGTGAGCTCGTGGAAGAGGGAGGAATGTGATGACAGGACTTTTGAGAAGTTGGTTTGGCAAGCAGTAAGGATGTGAGAGATGGTGGCGGTTGAAGAGGAAAAGGGCGTGTGGGAGAGTGGTGGATTTAGAACTTGGATGACCAACAAGGTTCGACACTGGATTGTTGATCAGAGGGGAGATTGATGGTGGCAGTGGTGGTTATGATGGTGGGAAAGAGAAGGTGGTGACAGTGGCAGCAGCAGCATCAGTGTTGGTTTTAGTGTAGAGCTATGAAGTACGGACACTTCGTTGAATTGTCGTGTCTACATGGGATACGACACTCATCGACACTCGTCCAACACGCATACCTATTGTGTCCAACTATGTCTTAATAAAAAATAAAAAATTTTTCTTCGTACACACTTAAATACCATCACGTGTCAACGTCTCCAGTTTTATTCTTAACATGTATTCATGAAATGAGTTTAGAAATAATATATATTATTTATTAAAACAAAAAATATTTAAATACTTTATATAATTAAAAAAAAACATTACAAATATTAAAAAATATAATATCAATAAAATATCAAAATATAATTATAATTTATCTAAAAAATACTTTATATTTTATATATATGTTGTGTTCCTGTGTCTCATAAGATTTTAAAATTCATGTGTCTGTGTGTCCTATATTGTGTTCGTGTCACTGTCTGTACATCATAGGTGAAGAGAAATAAAACATGAATTAAATTTTGATGTACTGACACTATACAGAATTTTATATGGTCATTCAACAGGATTAATGTGTATAAATAACTTTTTTTAAGTAATAGGTTTGAAGATTAGTTACTTTTGTTAATATGGTAATACAGGATTAGATGTCTGTGTAATACACTTTTTAACAATTTTAACACATTTGACGAATGGAAGGGATAAATGAGTAACTTTTAGCAAATGTTGGGGTAATACTGTGCTATTTCATAGATTACACAGGAAAATGCGCATGGGTCCGCCCTTGACCATAAATTTTTGTATGCTCTCAGAATATATTGGTTTTGTGCTTTAAGAGAATTCGTAACTATTCATTCTTCATTTTTCACTTTGCTTTTCAATTTTTTAATATTGTAAACTAAAATGAGTGGTAGGCTACTGTCATTGAACCAAACAGGTTTCCATTGTCTTTGTATGTGTGTTAGAATCTGAACCCAAGAACATGCCTCTTTTCCCATTTTTTTTCTATTTTGTTCTTCTAACTATTCTGTTTATTTATAATTTTATTTTGGTATTAAATGCAGATTCATTTTGACCACAAACACATGGGTTTGGGTGGAGATGATAGTTGGTCCCCATGTGTGCACAACCAGTATTTGGTTCCTGCTGTGCCATACTCTTTCTCTCTAAGGTTATCTCCTGTTACTCCAGCTTCTTCTGGTCATGACATCTACAAATCTCAGCTTCAAATCTCTTGATTTCTCTGATATTCGACTAATTTGTCTATGAATGAGTAGGAATAAACTTCAAAGCTCTTGTGATGTGAGAAAGAAACATTAACATGCAATCTTTCTGTTGGTACCTATTTGAATCTATTTATTTATCTATTATATAAAAAAGAAAAACCTAAGGTAGTTTTGACAATTTCTCTTGGTACCTATTTGAATTTACAAAAAGGTTATTTCTACACTAAAATCAGTTACTAAAATCAGCTACTAATGTATTTGTGTATAAATACATGTGTAATTTAATTTATTTTCAATGTGTATTTGTATTCTAGCATATATTTTATACTAGTAGTTGACATTGGTGACTGATTTTGGTGGACACATAACATAACTCTCGAATCTATTTATTTATCTATTCTATAAAAAAGAAAAACCAAGGTAGTTTTGACAATCACTAGCAAAAGGCCAGTAGGGGTAGCAAACGGGCTAGCCCGTCCCGTTCTGCCAAAGCCTGTCATTTGGTGGGTTGCCCCACCCCGTCTTGCCTAGTGATGCGGTCCTGAATTCTTCTCTGCTCCGCCTAACGTAACCTTGCCAAATCTCCTTCTTATCATTATTATTTTAATTCTTTTAATAAATCATTAAATAGTAAACAATATATATAATTTCATCATTATTTCGATAAATTTATAATTTCTAAAGATAAAAAAAATTATAATTTCTAAATTCACAAACATTAAAGTTTTTATAATTCTAAATATATAATAAACATAATTATCAACCAAATTTTTTGAAACAAAATAATAAAACCAACATTATAAAAAATAAAATAAATATTGTTCAAACATATAATTAAACATCTTCATGTCTCTAATAAATAAAAAACATAATTTAAATTATAACTTAGAACATCTTAAATTATAAAAAAAAAAACAGTAGCCCTTCAGAAGCCGCCCCGCTTCGCCGAAATCCGCCAAATCCCGCGAATTAGGTAGGCTTTTTAATTATGGCAGTTTTAAATTTTCAGCTCGGCTCTTTTTTTGGCAATTTACACAGGTTGGCTCGGCGAGTTTTGGCCCGTCCATGTGTCACCTCTACACGCGGGTGAATGACTAAGTTTGTACAATTAATAACAGAGGTATAAGAACACATAGAAGTTGACTAATGATATGTTTGTCATATGCATATATTCAGCTTAGAAATATAAACATAGCGATGGAACTAATAATCCTAAATCATGTATTAAGTAAACATGCGTAATTAATATGAATACATGGCAAGAATAGGAAGATTCATTCTTGAAACAAAAGTGCACATTTTCTATGCCAGAATTGGATTGTTATGTTGCAATAAAGTGAGAAATGCCAAGTTTATAAATTAATAATGTGTGTAACATATAGGTACAATGATAAGGATAAAGTATAGTCAAAATTAAAAAACAAAATCTTTAGACATGAATAAGTAATAAATAGTTAAAGAAAGAATTCAAAGGATTGAGAATATGATTCTTACAAATTGTATGTGACACAATATGCCAAAATTAAATATTTCTGAAGATTTCATGATAAACAACATTGGTAGTTTCAGTGTGATTGTATATATTGTCTTGAGATATTTGTTAGTAATTCTTGAAATTACAAGATATAGTTGGCCATTTGTGAATACTGGCTATTTAAAGAGTAACTCAACATATAATGATTGCCCTTGAATTTTATTTATAGTCATGGAATATGAGAGCATTAATGGGAAATGCCTTCATCGAAACTTAAATGGCAATTTTGTATCTACAAGAATTAATATCATTCTAGGTATGAAAACCTTTTCACCAATATTACATCTTGATAAGACTTTTGTTTCGATAACTTTATTACCAAGTCTTGTGATAACTAATCTAGAACCATTACAAAGGTCTATTGGGTGATCAATATTTTTTATAAGCATCATGATTTAGAAGTCCGAGAGATTTAATCCATATCAATCTTTCTTTTGAAGTGTGCATTGATATTATGCTGTTGCCACTTGTCAGCTCCTTCTTTAAAAGGTGAATCCGAGCTAAGATATACTTTTTTTTTCTTTATTTTCACTCAAAATTAGCATGTAATCATTAACTTTTTCAACAATGTTGACTGTTGAAGTCAAAATAGCACTACCATACAAATGCCTCAAATTTATGAGATCTTTTAGGTAGTCACTATATCTAGCTCAACAATTGCATGAGTTGGATCATCAAAAATTATAATTAAAAGTTCACGAGAAATAGGAACTACACTATATCCATCTTTTGAAGAGTTAAGTCTCAAAGTAGTTCCTGAAGTTGCACTCGAGCCTCAAAGTGGTCCTTAAAGTTAATAATTACTCAATTTTGTTCTTGAACTTGCACTTCGAGACTCACACTAGTCCCTAAAGTACTTTCCGTTCATCAAAACACTGAAACGACGTCGTTTTATATTTATAAAAAAAATCCAAAGCCTCTCCTTCCGCCTTCCTCAACCCGAGCCCCTTCCCCTTCCTTTCTCCTTTCTCTCTGTTGTTACTTCTCGCCGGCCTCTGTAAAATTCGGTTAATTAATGACTGATTAACCCATAAATTAAAATATATTATAGAGAATAAGAAATGTGATTTTTATGATTTAATATGATAGAGAAAATTAAAACGAGAGTTTTGACACCAATTTTAAAGAAATCAGCCCAAAATTGGGTCAAACGGGTCAAACCGGACCCATAGTAGGCCCAGGGCCCAGCAAGACCCCTTTTATTAGAGAGCTCACCACTCTCTCTCTTCTCAAACAACACACACACGCTGAAATGGATGGGGGAAACAAGAAACCCTTTTCCAAATTCACTCCAAACTTCAATTGATCATAACTTTTTATCCGGAGCCCCGATTGACGATCCGTTTGCGGCCACGCGACTGCGGTGTTGAGTTCTACAAAACCCATAAATTTATTCTTAAGGTAAACCACAAATTCTTCTTCGAATTTACAGCCCTTAATTTCGAAAATTTTGGGTGAAAGGTGTTGAAATTTTGAGTTTTGATGTTATAGGATCAAATTAACTTGAAGGAAAGGCTTAGTATTGCTTCTTTGATCCTTGGGTAAGGTAAGATTCTTAACCCTAAGATAAACAGTTGGAATTTTGTGAGTTAGTGATTGAGTTATTGTGTTTCGGTGTGATGTTGTGGCTTAGGTAGTATGTATATATATATATATATATATATATATATATATATATATATATATATATATATATATATATATATATATATATAAAGCTTTGGAGTGGAGCAATAAGCTTGAAACATCTGTTGTTGAAGTTTTGAGACCTTGAAGGTTGAACTTGGAAGTGTTCCAGACTGAACGGAAATCAGTCAAGGTATGGTTTCGATTGCCTGCATCTAAAATGTAATGTGGTATTGAAAACTTAGGCTAGTGACTCTGGGATAGGATTTTGAAATGTTGATGTAAGTTGTTGGATGATATGGATTGAGTTGGATATATGTATAATGGTAGAATGATTGTGAATGGTGATAATTATTTGTAAAGCATGTAAAGTTATATGTGATATGGGTTGATATGCTCAAGTGTTGGTGATATTGATGCTCTTGTTGGTAAGCATGCTTTGATGTGTGATATTGATATGTGTATTCTTAGTGATTGATGAAATTGAATAATTATTTGGAGAATTGAGATGTGGAATGTTGTTAATTGAGATGGGTTAAAAAGGGAAGAATTGGTGGGTTGAGAATTGAATGAGGATTTGAAAATACTTGATGTTGGAAGGGTTGAGTTTTGGTTGGTTTGAATGAATTTGGAAGTGTATGTTTTAGAAATTGGAAGTTTATGAGCTTTGATAAAAATGAAATTTTGATAAACTTCAACGGATCATATCTTAAGCTATTGTTTTTGTAATTTGATGATTTTTATATCAAATGAAAGATAATTTCATAAGCTTTAAAATGGTTTAAATTTGGTAGAAATTTGAATTTTGTGGAAGGAGATATGATCCTTGAAATTTTGGGCCTGAAATATGAATTCTGCAAATTCTACAAAATTTGTGATTTCTGATTTGTGTACGTACGCACACCCTGTGGATTTCTGAACTTGTGCGCACGCACAAACTTGTGTGTACGCACACACAGGAAAGTGGCTGCTGCTGAGAGCGCTAGCATGTCCTGTGCGCGCCCACAATCAATATGGTTTTGCAAGCTGTGCGTGCGCACAGCTCTGTGCGTATGCACACGTTGGGAAGGACGTTTTGTTGATGGCGTTCGCACGTTCTGTGGGTGCACTCAACAAATGAAATTTTGCTTTCTGTGCGTACGCACAATCCTGTGCGCACGCACACTTTCTAAAAATACTTCTCGGTGTGTGCATGCACACCCCTATGCGTACGCATGCGACCATGTTTTCTTATAAAACCCTTATTTTTAAGTATTTTACCTTCCCAACAAGCTTGTGGCCTTCCGAAACACTGTTTCAAGCTTATAAACCCCCATTTTCATCCTTTAAATCTTAAATCAATATAAAATTCCTAGTGATTGAGAAGAAGTTAGGGAAAGGGGTAACTTGGGGATGAAGAAAGGGGATATAATGAGGCGTTAAGACTAATGATGAGGATATGAGATGCTGAGGAGAATGGTGGAGTGCTGTGTATGATATGAGCCGAATGCCTGTGTATGATGACGACTTATGGCTGAGTATGAATTATGAATTTAAGCCGGATGGCTGAGATAAATGTTGATTTATGGCTAAGAATAAATGTATATATGCTGAGTTATTGACATTGTGTTTGTTGCACTCCACCTGCCTGAGATACGAGTTTTCTTGGGTGAAAGCAGTGGCTAGCCACCATGTGCTCTAGGTGGAGACTCGATACTCTGCTGACCCTATGTCGTAAGTGTAGTCGGACACTTTGAAAGTTTCAGATGAGCTCGCCCCCGTGAATATACACCAGTGAGGGTGTTGGATGTGAGTTATGTTTATATTGTGGATAACTCGATTTGGGGATGCACGACAGAGGAACAGTCCAATGGTTAGCTACCAGGACTTGTCGGGTTGGCTTTATAACCGACAGATGAGACTCATCATTTGCATTATATGTGATTTGTCTGGAATGCCTAATTGATTGCATCATTAGTTGCTAATTGCCTAACTGTTATATCTGCTTCCTACTTGTGCATTTCCTTGTGTGAAATAATTGTGTTTGTGTATCAAGTTACTGTTGGCGGTTGGGAGGTCCGAAGGATTTGGAAAGAGGATATTTAGTAAGATTGGAGATCTTTAAGTTAGTCGCCTATTGTCATTTCTCATGGTTTAGTATATTTATATGCTTTGGTTATGAATTGGAAGTTATAGGATTGCCTTCGGCTTTCCCTAGACATTACATGTTAGATATTTGGGCACTGTTACCATGCTGAAAACCTCCAATTCTAATCCATGCGGATTTTGTGATTTTCAGATGCAGGACGTGAGGCTCCTCGCTGAGCCATGCTGGAGACTTCTATTTTGGCGAAGACCCTTAGCTCTCGGAACTTTATTTTGATTTTATGTATTTGCTTAGATACATATATTCTCCACCGTTTATATATATATATATATATATATATATATATATATATACTGTATTGACTCCTTTTAGAGGTTATTTTGGAGAAACAGGTTCTGTAACTTGTCCTTTATGTTTTATTTTGGGTAGTTCCTTTATATATGTATATATACTTCTATGGTCGGACCGGTTATCTTCGCAAACCGCGTCTCGAGTCTTGATATCTGTATTTATGACACTCTCTTGTATATCTTCTCGCGTTAACTTATCCTCTATCTGTTTCTTTACGTTATCGATCGAGTGTTGCGCTTTTCGATTTAACGGTTTTGATTTACCACTTTTCTTCAAAAGATATTAGTTATAATCATTTTTCACACTACTATATATACTAAATTTTATTTTTAGAGGTCGTAATACCCCGCCACCTCTGTTTTATGACTTGAGCATAAGACTCTGTGTGGTAGGGTGTTACATTATGGTATCAGAACAGTTCGTTCTTATAGAGCCTGAAGGACGGACTGACTATTCTTCTGTGCATTCTCTATGTATGTGTTCATGTGCTATTAGGATATATGATGGATATAACTGGCATAAACATTCATGAGCATGCATTTGGGACTTTGAAGCACTAGACTTTCGATATTGAGACTGATCAACTTGATATCGATTGTTTGGTGTGTATAAGAACCAGATGGCACCTCGTGGATGCGGTCGAGGCCATGGGAGAGGTCGTACTAGTACTCAAGGGCCAGAACCCAACCCGAATGATTCGGTAAACTTTATAGCGGCGTTGAAAAACATGGCTGCTGCTATGCAAGCCACTGGGGAGGCTCTTGGACACCAGATAAATAACAATGGCAATGGTGGGAATGGAGCTCAGGATCTGATGACACTAGCTACCTTTTTAAAGGTTAATCCACCAAAGTTCAAGGGGGCAACTAATCTGACTGAAGCCGATACCTGGTTTCAAGCTATGGAGCGAGCACTGCAAGCGCAGTTGGTACTTAAGAATCAGTGTGTTGAGTTTGTTACCTATCTGCTCACTAGGGAAGCTTCGCATTGGTGGCAGGGAACCCGACGTCTCCTACAACTAGGTGATGACCCTATCACCTGGGATTCCTTTCAGGTGCAATTCTATAAGAAGTACTATCCAAATTTCGCCCGAATGGCAAAGGAGATTGAGTTACTGCAGCTGAAGCAGGGTACTATGTCTGTATCTGAGTATACAGACATTTTTGAGGAGCTATTCAGGTTTTTTCGTATGTGTCAAGGAGCTCCGGGAGACTTCGAGGAGTGGAGGTGCATCAAGTATGAAGGAGGGCTCCGAAGCAACATCTTCAGTTTACCAGGGCCTATGGAAATCAGGACCTTCTCTGAGTTGGTGATAAGAGCAGGATTGCTTAAGAGTGTGTGAAAAAGGCAGCTGCAGAGAGAGGAAGATATAGGGGACCATTCCCACAGAACCGAGGGAAAAGCTTTGCTCCTAGAGGTCAGCCTTTCAAGTGGGGAGGCTTTGTGCCACACCAGACTCAGGGTCAAAATAGTTCCAGAAGGCCCAACAACAACAGCTTCCAGGGGAGAAGATTTGGGAAGCAGCCCCATAATGAGCAAGTTTGTGCTCGGTGCGGGAGTTACCATTCGGGAGTCCCGTGCAAGGCTGGATGGGGCTTGTGCTATTCTTGTGGCAAGCCGAGGCATAAAGCCTCGAACTGTCTGGAGACATAGAGGCAAGGTACTGGGAAAGCATAATAGCTTGGTCGGGTGTTCACTACCTTAGTCGTGGGTGCCGAAGGGTCCGACACACTTATCCAAGGTAAATGTGAAATGGCTGGTCAAACTTTAAATGCTTTATTTGATTTGGAAGCTTCACATTCATTCATTGTATTTGAAAAGGCTAGTGAGTTAGGATTGAAGATTGTGGTTTTAGGTTATGACCTGAAGGTGTATAATGCCACCCATGAAGCCATGGTAACTAGGCTAGGATGTCCGCAGGTTTCGTTTAGGGTCAAGCAGCGTGATTTTGTACACTATTTGATTTGTTTGCCGATGACTGGTCTTGATCTTATCTTGCGGTTGGACTGGTTGTCTAAGAATCGTGTCTTGTTAAACTATTTTGAGAAATCGTTGCATTTCATGCCAGGAGGGTCAGAAGGGCCGGTTGTGGTAAATGGCTGTTACCTAAACTACGTGGTAGTAAATTATTTGGGACAGGAATGTCAAGGCGTTATGCTGTTAGCTGCGAGTGTGTCGGGTGAGGAACAAAGTTTAGAGCAAATTCCCGTTGTTTGTGAATTTTCTGAGGTGTTTCCAGATGACATCAAGGAATTCCCTCCTGCCTGAGAGATAAAATTTGCAATTGAGCTGGTGCCTGGGACAGGGCCAATCCCGATTGCCCCTTACCGAATGTCGCTGGTGCACGAAATTGTGATTCATTCTTTTCACAACTAAGACAGTCCCCGGTAATGGCTCCAAAAACTTGGTGCTCAATACCATGGTCTAAACATAATTTCACAACTTCGCACAACTAACCAGCAAGTGCACTGGGTCGTCCAAGTAATAAACCTTACGCGAGTAAGGGTCGATCCCACGGAGATTGTTGGTATGAAGCAAGCTATGGTCACCTTGTAAATCTTAGTCAGGCAGATTCAAATGGTTATGAATGATATATGAATAAAGCATAAAGATAGAGATACTTATGTAATTCATTGGTGAGAATTTCAGATAAGCGAATGGAGATGCTTTGTCCCTTCTATCTCTCTGCTTTCCTACTGTCTTCATCCAATCCTTCTTACTCCTTTCCATGGCAAGCTGTATGTTGGGCATCACCGCTGTCAGTGGCTACAATCCCGTCCTCTCAGTGAAAATGTTCAACGCACCCTGTCACGGCACGGCTAATCATCTGACGGTTGTCAATCAGGTTAGAATAGAATCCATTGATTCTTTTGCGTCTGTCACTAACGCCCAGCCTTTAGGAGTTTGAAGCTCGTCACAGTCATTCAATCATTGAATCCTACTCAGAATACCACAGACAAGGTTTAGACCTTCTGGATTCTCTTGAATGCCGCCATCAATTCTAGCTTATACCACGAAGATTCTGATTAAGGAATCCAAGAGATAAACATTCAAGCCTTGTTTGCTTGTAGAACGGGAGTGATTGTCAGGCACGCGTTCATAAGTGAGAATGATGATGAGCATCACATAATCATCACATTCATCAAGTTCTTGAGTGCGAATGAATATCTTGGAATAAGAACAAGCTGAATTGAATAGAAGAACAATAGTAATTGCATTAATACTCGAGGTACAGCAGAGCTCCACACCTTAATCTATGGTGTGTAGAAACTCCACCGTTGAAAATACATAAGAACAAGGTCTAGGCATGGCCGTGAGGCCAGCCCCCAAAACGTGATCAAAAGATTCAAAGATCTAAAGATGATCTAAGATCTCCCGATCAAAATACAATAGCAAAAGGTCCTATTTGTAGAGAACTAGCAGCCTAGGGTTTACAGAGATGAGTAAATGACATAAAAATCCACTTCCGGGTCCACTTGGTGTGTGCTTGGGCTGGGCATTGAAGCTTTCATGTGTAGAGACTTTTCTTGGAGTTAAACGCCAGCTTTTGTGCCAGTTTGGGCGTTTAATTCCCATTCTTGTGCCAGTTCCGGCGTTTAACGCCGGGCATTCTTGAGCTGATTTGGAACGCCGGTTTGGGCCATCAAATCGTGGGCAAAGTATGGACTATTATACATTGCTGGAAAGCCCAGGATATCTACTTTCCATCGCCGTTGAAAGCGCCCCAATTGGGTTTCTGTAGCTCCAGAAAATCCACTTCGAGTGCAGGGAGGTCAGAATCCAACAGCATCTACAGTCCTTTTCAGTCTCTGAATCAGATTATTGCTCAGGTTCCTCAATTTCAGCCAGAAAATACCTAAAATCACAGAAAAACACACAAACTCATAGTAAAGTCCTGAAAAGTGAATTTTAACTAAAAACTAATAAAAATATAATAAAAACTAACTAAAACATACTAAAAACATACTAAAAACAATGCCGAAAAGCGTATAAATTATCCGCTCATCACAACACCAAACTTAAATTGTTGCTTGTCCCCAAGCAACTGAAAATCAAATAAGATAAAAAGAAGAGAATATGCAATGAATTCCAAAAACATCTATGAAGATCAATATTAATTAGATGAGCGGGACTTTTAGCTTTTTGTCTCTGAACAGTTTTGGCATCTCACTCTATCCTTTGAAATTCAGAATGATTGGCTTCTATAGGAACTCAGAATCCAGATAGTGTCATTGATTCTCCTAGTTAAGTATGATGATTCTTGAACACAGCTACTTTATGAGTCTTGGCCGTGGCCCAAAACACTCTGTCTTCCAGTATTACCACCGGATACATACATGCCACAAACACATAATTGGGTGAACCTTTTCAGATTGTGACTCAGCTTTGCTAGAGTCCCCAATTAGAGGTGTCCATGGTTCTTAAGCACACTCTTTTTGCCTTGGATCACAACTTTTTATATATATATATATATATATATATATATATATATTTTCTCTTTTTTTTTTTCGTTTTTCTCCTTCTTTTTTTTGTATTCACTGCTTTTTCTTGCTTCAAGAATCATTTTTATGATTTTTCAGATCCTCAGTAACATGTCTCCTTTTTCATCATTCTTTCAAGAGCCAACATTCATGAACAACAAATTCAAAAGACATATGCACTGTTCAAGCATACATTCAGAAAACAAAAGTATTGCCACCACATCAAAATAATTAATCTGTTATAAAATTCAAAATTCATGCAATTCTTCTCTTTTTCAATTAAGAACATTTTTTTAAGAAAGGTGATGGATTCATAGGACATTCATAACTTTAAGGCATAGATACTAAGACACTAATGACCATAAGACACAAACATTGGTAAACATAAGCATAATTTTCGAAAAACAGAAAAATAAAGAACAAGGAAATTAAAGAACGGGTCCACCTTAGTGATGGCGGCTTGTTCTTCCTCTTGAAGATCTTATGGAGTGCTTGAGCTCCTCAATGTCTCTTCCTTGCCTTTGTTGCTCCTCTCTCATGATTCTTTGATCTTCTCTAATTTCATGGAGGAGGATGGAATGTTCTTGGTGCTCCACCCTTAGTTGTCCCATGTTGGAACTCAATTCTCCTAGGGATGTGTTGATTTGCTCCCAATAGTTTTGTGGAGGAAAGTGCATTCCTTGAGGTATCTCAGGGATTTCATGATGAGGAATTTTTTCATGCACATGTCTATGAGTGGGATCTCCTGTTTGCATTGAGCTCCTTCCACATAGATATCCATGAGGACTTGGTCCAACCTTTGATTAAAGTTGACTTTTTTTGAGTTTGAAAAGGGACCTCGGGGATCACCTTCTTCATTGCCACAAATTCATAAAAGTGGTCTTGATGCACCCTTGAGATGAATCTCTCCATCTCCCATGACTCGGAGGTGGAAGCTTTTGCCTTCCCTTTCCTCTTTCTAGAGGTTTCTCCGGCCTTGGATGCCATAAATGGTTATGGAAAAACAAAAAGCAATGCTTTTACCACACCAAACTTAAAAGGTTTGCTCGTCCTCGAGCAAAAGAAGAAAGAAGAGAGTAGAAGAAGAAGAAATAGAGGAGATGGAGATGACTTTGTGGTTCGTCCAAAGGGGGAGAAGTAGTGTTTAGGTTGTGTGAAAATGAAGGAGTGAAGATGGGTTTATATAGGGGTGGCGAGAGGGGTAGGGTTCGGCTATGGGAGGGTGAGTTTGGGAGGGAAAGTGGTTTGAATTTGAATGGTGAGGTAAGTGGGGTTTTATGAAGGATGGATGTGAGTGGTGAAGAGAAAGGTGGGATTTGATAGGTGAGGGGTTTTTGGGGAAGAGGTGTTGAGGTGATTGGTGAATGGGTGAAGAAGAGAGAGAGTGGTGGGGTAGGTGGGGATCTTGTGGGGTCCACAGATCCTGAGGTGTCAAGGAAAATTCATCCCTGCACCAAGTGGCGAGCAAAATTGCTCTCTATGCCAATTCTGGCGTTAAACGCCGGGCTGGTGCCCATTTCTGGCGTTTAACGCCAACTTCTTGCCCTTTTCTGGCGTTTAACGCCAGTCTGGTGCCCCTTTCTGGCGTTAAACGCCCAGAATGGTGCCAGACTAGGCGTTAAACGCCCATTGCTGCCCTTACTGGCGTTTAAACGCCAACAAGGTCTTCCTCCAGGGTGTGCTGTTTTTCTTTCTGTTTTTCATTCTGTTTTTACTTTTTCAATTGATTTTGTGACTTCTCATGATCATCAACCTACAGAAAACATGAAATAACAAAGGAAAATAGATTAAATATAACATTGGGTTGCCTCCCAACAAGCGCTTCTTTAATGTCAGTAGCTTGACAGTGGGCTCTCATGGAGCCTCACAGATACTTAGAGCAATGTTGGAACCTCCCAACACCAAACTTAGAGTTTGAATGTGGGGGTTCAACACCAAACTTAGAATTTGGTTGTGGCCTCCCAACACCAAACTTAGAGTTTGACTGTGGGGGCTCTGTTTGGCTCTATTTTGAGAGAAGCTCTTCATGCTTCCTCTCCATGGTGACAAAGGGATATCCTTGAGCCTTAAACACAAAGGATTCTTCATTCACTTGAATGATCGATTCTCCTCTGTCCACATCAATCACAGCCTTTGCTGTGGCTAGGAAGGGTCTGCCAAGGATGATGGATTCATCCATGCACTTCCCAGTCTCTAGGACTATGAAATCAGCAGGGATGTAATGGTCTTCAATTTTTACCAAAACATCCTCTACAAGTCCATAAGCTTGTTTTCTTGAATTGTCTGTCATCTCTAGTGAGATTCTTGCAGCTTGTACCTCAAAGATCCCAAGCTTCTCCATTACAGAGAGAGGCATAAGGTTTATACTTGACCCTAGGTCACACAGAGCCTTTTTAAAGGTCATGGTGCCTATGGTACAAGATATTGAGAACTTCCCAGGATCTTGTCTCTTTTGAGGTAATTTCTGCCTAGACAAGTCATCCAGTTCTTTGGTGAGCAAAGGAGGTTCGTTCTCCCAAGTCTCATTACCAAATAACTTGTCATTTAGATTCATGATTGCTCCAAGGTACTTGGCAACTTGCTCTTCAGTGACATATTCATCCTCTTCAGAGGAAGAATACTCATCAGAGCTCATGAATGGCAGAAGTAAATCCAATGGAATCTCTATGGTCTCAGTGTGAGCCTCAGATTCCCATGGTTCCTCATTGGGGAACTTATTGGAGGCCAGTGGACGTCTACTGAGGTCTTCCTCAGTGGCGTTCACTGCCTCTTCCTCCTCTCCTAGTTCGGCCATGTGGATCATGTTAATGGCCTTACACTCTCCTTTTGGATTCTCTTCTGTATTGCTTGGAAGAGTACTAGGAGGGAGTTCAGTAATTTTCTTGCTCAGCTGTCCCACTTGTGCCTCCAAGTTTCTAATGGAGGACCTTGTTTCAGTCATGAAACTTTGAGTGGTTTTGATTAGATCAGAGACCATGGTTGCTAAGTCAGAGTGGTTCTGCTTAGAATTCTCTGTCTGTTGCTGAGAAGATGATGGAAAAGGCTTGCCATTGCTAAACCTGTTTCTTCCACCATTATTGTTGTTGAAACCTTGTTGAGGTCTCTGTTGATCCTTCCATGAGAGATTTGGATGATTTCTCCATGAAGAATTATAGGTGTTTCCATAGGGTTCTCCCATGTAATTCACCTCTTCCATTGAAGGGTTCTCAGGATCATAAGCTTCTTCTTCAGATGAAGCGTCCTTAGTACTGCAATCTCAAGAACTCCTTTCTTCTTCAGAGTATCAATCTCAAGAACTCCTTTCTTCTGATTCGTCCCATTGTTCACAAGATTCCTTTCAGAAGTGTACATGAATTGGTTATTTGCAACCATTTCAATTAGTTCTTGAGCTTCTGTAGGCGTCTTCTTCAGATGAAGAGATCTTCCAGCAGAGCTATCCAAAGACATCTTGGACAGTTCAAACAGACCATCATAGAAGATACCTATGATGCTCCATTTAGAAAGCATGTCAGAAGGACACTTTCTGATCAATTATTTGTATCTTTTCCAAGCTTCATAGAGGGATTCACCTTCCTTCTGTCTGAAGGTTTGGACTTCCACTCTAAGCTTACTCAATTTTTGAGGTGGAAAGAACTTTGCCAAGAAGGCATTGACTAGCTTTTTCCAAGAGTTCAGGCTTTCTTTAGGTTGTGAGTCCAACCATATCCTAGCTCTGTCTCTTACGGCAAAAGGGAATAGCATAAATCTGTAGACTTCAGGGTCAACCCCATTGGTCTTGACAGTGTCACAGATTTGCAAGAATTCAGCTAAAAACTGATAAGGATCTTCCAATGGAAGTCTATGGAACTTGCAATTCTGTTGCATTAGAGAAACTAATTGAGGCTTAAGCTCAAAGTTGTTTGCTCCAATGGCAGGGATAGAGATGCTTCTCCCATAGAAGTCGGGAGTAGGTGCAGTATAGTCACCCAGCACCTTCCTTGCATTGTTGGCATTGTTGTTGTTTTCGGCTGCCATGGGTTCTTCTTCTTTGAAGATTTCTGTTAGGTCCTCTACAGAGAGTTGTGCCTTAGCTTCTCTTAGCTTTCGCTTCAAAGTCCCTTCAGGTTCAGGGTCAGCCTTAACAAGAATGCTTTTGTCTTTGCTCCTGCTCATATGAAAGAGAAGAGAACAAGAAAATATGGAATCCTCTATGTCACAGTATAGAGATTTCTTGAGGTGTCAGAGGAAAAGAAAAATAGAAGGAGGAGGTAGAAGAATTCGAACTTATCAAGTATGATGGAGTTCGAATTGTGCATTGAGGAGCAGTGTTAGTCCATAAATAGAAGGATGTGAGAAGAGGGGAAGAAATTTTTGAAAATAAATTAAAAAGATTTTAAAAACATTTTGAAAAACTTTAATTGATTTTCGAAAACTAAGAGTGGAAAAGAAATCAAGTGATTTTTTGAAAAAGATTTTGAAATTAGAAATAAAAAAGATATGATTGAAAACTATTTTGAAAATGATTTGAGAAAAATATATGATTGAAAAGATATGATTTGAAAACAATTTAAAAAGATTTGATTTTAAAAATTAATGACTTGGCTAACAAGAAAAGATATGATTCAAACATTAAACCTTTCTCAACAGAAAAGGCAACATACTTGAAATGTTGAATCAAATCATTAATTGATAGCAAGTATTTTTGAAAATGGAAAGAAATTGATTTTGAAAAAGGTTTGATTGAAAAGATATGATTTGAAAAAGATTTGATTTTGAAAAAATTTGAAAACTTGAAAAAAATTTGAATTAAAAACAGCATCTTCCTTCTTGTTCCATCCTGGCGTTAAACGCCCAAAGCACTACCCTTTTGGGCGTTAAACGCCCAGCCAGGCACCCTGGCTGGCGTTTAAATGCCAGTTTGCCCTTCTTCACTGGGCGTTTTGAACGCCCAGCTTTTTCTGTGTAATTCCTCTGCTGTATGTTCTGAATCTTCAATTTTCTGTATTATTGACTTGAAAAGACACAAATAAAAAAATTTTTGGATTTTTAATAATCAAAATGTAACTAAAATCTAATAACAATGCATGCAAGACACCAAACTTAGAAGTTTGTATACTATTGACACTAACAAATGAGAATGCATATGAAAAACAACAAAACACTCAAGTCAAGAGAATTCAAAGATCAGAGCAAGGAAATCATCAAGAACATCTTGAAGATCACTTAAGACACATGAATGAATGCAAGAAGAACAGAAACCATCAACTGACACCAAATTTAAAATGAGACACTAGACTCAACAAGAAACATGAAAATATTTTTTGTTTTTATGATTTTGTAATTTTTTTTGGATTTTTCGAAAATTAAGTGGAAAAGAAAAGATATCAAAATTCTTAATGAGAATTCCAGGAATCATGCAATGTTAGTCTCAAGCTTCAGTCTAAATAAATTAGACATGGCTAGCCAAGCTTCAGCAGGACATTGCATTCAAGAGCTAAATTGATGAGAATCAATCAGCTTTGGTGATGATAAGAACATCACCTTGAAACACTAGAATTCATTCTTAAGAACTCTGAAAAATACCTAATCTAAGCAACAAGATGAACCGTCAGTTGTCCATACTCGAAACAATCCCCGGCAACGGCGCCAAAAACTTGGTGCACGAAATTGTGATTCATTCTTTTCACAACTAAGACAGTCCCCGGTAATGGCTCCAAAAACTTGGTGCTCAATACCATGGTCTAAACATAATTCCACAACTTCGCACAACTAACCAGCAAGTGCACTGGGTCGTCCAAGTAATAAACCTTACGCGAGTAAGGGTCGATCCCACGGAGATTGTTGGTATGAAGCAAGCTATGGTAACCTTGTAAATCTTAGTCAGGCAGATTCAAATGGTTATGAATGATATATGAATAAAGCATAAAGTTAGAGATACTTATGTAATTCATTATTGAGAATTTCAGATAAGCGAATGGAGATGCTTTGTCCCTTCCATCTCTCTGCTTTCCTACTGTCTTCATCCAATCCTTCTTACTCCTTTCTATGGCAAGCTGTATGTTGGGCATCACCGTTGTCAGTGGCTACAATCCCGTCCTCTCAGTGAAAATGTTCAACGCACCCTGTCACGGCATGGCTAATCATCTGTCGGTTCTTAATCAGGTTGGAATAGAATCCATTGATTCTTTTGCGTCTGTCACTAACGCCCAGCCTTCAGGAGTTTGAAGCTCGTCACAGTCATTCAATCATTAAATCCTACTCAGAATACCACAGACGAGGTTTAGACCTTCCGGATTCTCTTGAATGCCGCCATCAATTCTAGCTTATACCACGAAGATTCCAATTAAGGAATCCAAGAGATAAACATTCAAGCCTTGTTTGCTTGTAGAACGGGAGTGGTTGTCAGGCACGCGTTCATAAGTGAGAATGATGATGAGCGTCACATAATCATCACATTCATGAAGTTCTTGAGTGCGAATGAATATCTTGGAATAAGAACAAGCTGAATTGAATAGAAGAACAATAGTAATTGCATTAATACTCGAGGTACAGCAGAGCTCCACACCTTAATCTATGGTGTGTAGAAACTCCACCGTTGAAAATACATAAGAACAAGGTCTAGGCATGGCCGTGAGGCCAGCCCCCAAAATGTTATCAAAAGATTCAAAGATCTAAAGATGATCTAAGATCTCCCAATCAAAATACAATAGCAAAAGGTCCTATTTGTAGAGAACTAGTAGCCTAGGGTTTACAGAGATGAGTAAATGACATAAAAATCCACTTCCGGTCCCACTTGGTGTGTTCTTGGGCTGAGCATTGAAGCTTTCATGTGTAGAGACTTTTCTTGGAGTTAAACGCCAGCTTTTGTGCTAGTTTGGGCGTTTAACTCCCATTCTTGTGCCAGTTTCGGCGTTTAACGTCGGGCATTCTTGAGCTGATTTGGAACGCCGGTTTGGGCCATCAAATCTTGGGCAAAGTATAGACTATTATACATTGCTGGAAAGCCCAGGATGTCTACTTTCCAACGCCGTTGAGAGCGCGCCAATTGGGCTTCTGTAGCTCCAGAAAATTTACTTCGAGTGCAGGGAGATCAGAATCCAACAGCATCTACAGTCGTTTTCAGTCTCTAAATCAGATTTTTGCTCAGGTCCCTCAATTTCAGCCAGAAAATACTTGAAATCATAGAAAAATACACAAACTCATAGTAAAGTCCAGAAAAGTGAATTTTAACTAAAAACTAATAAAAATATAATAAAAACTAACTAAAACATACTAAAAACATACTAAAAACAATGCCAAAAAGCATATAAATTATCCGCTCATCAGTCGCCTTTAGAAATGGCCGAACTTAAGACTCAGTTGGAAGACTTAATGAGCAAACGCTTTATCTGCCATAGTGTTTCTCCGTTGGGAGCGCCGGTGTTATTGTTGAAGAAGAAAGACGGGAGTATGCGGCTTTGTATGGATTACAGGCAACTGAATAAAGTCACAATAAAGAATAAGTACTCACTGCCGAGAATTGATGATCTCATGGATCAGTTACAAGGAGCCGGGGTTTTCTCCAAGATTAATTTGCACTCCGATTATCACCAGATAAGGGTGAGAGATGAGGACATCCCTAAGACCGCTTTCATGACTCGTTATGGTCATTACGAGTACACTGTAATGTCTTTTGGGTTGACAAACGCTCTTGTAGTGTTTATGGACTATATGAACAAAATCATCCATCCATTTTTGGATAAATTCGTTGTTGTCTTCATTGATGACATACTGATTTACTCCAAGGCTGAAGAAGAGCATGCAAAACACTTGAGGACCATGTTGCAAATACTAAAGGAAAGGAAACTCTATGCAAAATTTTCCAAATATGAATTCTGGAAGGACGAAGTGAAGTTTCTCGGCCAGTAGTGAGTAAACAGGGGATAGCGATAGATCCTTCTAAGGTGAAAGCAGTGATAGAGTGGGGGCGACCGACCTCAGTAACTGAGATAAGGAGTTTTCTAAGCATAGCTGGCTACTATCGGAGATTCATCAAAGGCTTTTCGCAAATAGCTTTGTCATTGACAAAGTTAACCCGCAAGGACACGCCATTTATGTGGACTTCCGAGTGCGAGGAGAGCTTTCAAGCGTTGAAGCAAAAGCTAACTACCGCGCCTGTGTTGGTATTACCTGAGCCGAATGAACCATTTGAGGTGTATTGTGATGCCTCACTAAAGGTTCTGGGGTGCATGCTGATGCAGCACCAGAATCTGGTGGTGTATGCCTTACGACAGTTGAGACCTCACAAAGTCACTTACCCGATTGTATGATCTGGAACTCGCTGCGGTTGTGTTTGTGTTAAAGGTATGGAGGCATTACCTCTATGGAATTAAGTTCTGAGTTTTCTCTGATCACAAGAGCTTGAAATACCTCTTTGATAAGAAAGAGCTTAATATGCGGTAGAGGAGGTGGATGGAGTTACTAAAGGACTACGACTTTGAGTTGAATCACCATCCAGGAAAAGCGAATGTTGTGGCGGATGTGCTAAGTCGGAAGTCGTTGTATGTTGCTTGGATGATGCTTCGAGAAGAGGAGTTGCTCAAGGCATTCGAAGGCCTGAAGATCGGCATTCAGGAAGTATCTGAAACTCTGTGTTTGAGTCGATTACAGATCTCAAGTGATTTCAAATCCGAACTCCTGAAGGCTCATCAGAACGATGATGTGTTACCGAAGGTGTTGCCAGCTATTGAACAAGGGAAGCAGTGGAGAGTGCCGGATGTTGGGACTTTGCGACTAGATATCTTGAAGGAACCACACAAAAGCGGATTTTCTATTCACCTTGGGAGTACTAAGATGTACAATGATTTAAAGCACTATATTGGAGGCGAAATCGATCGCCAGAGGTCCGCTCATCTGCTGAATTAGCAAAACTGACCGTCAAGGTAGTGAAATTAAAGAAGCGCTTGTCGAGAGGCAACCCGATAATTTCATATCCTTAGTTATTTTCCGTAGTAGTGGTTTTCTTCTTTATTTGATTTTTATTGAGTTTGTACTGTTTTTCTTTCGTTTTATATGTGTTCTGATCATGCAGCTATTTTAGAACAGGAACCTAACACTTTGAAACAATTTTTACAAAAAAAAGGCTGAAAGTTGTGCTGGAGTTGTGCAGGAACTATGCCTTGCGCACTAGCTCACCCACGCATACGCGTCTCAGACGCGTACGCATCCCTCTGGTTCTCGGCAATCCACGCGGGAGCGCACATGGCGCGCACGCGTGCCTTGAAAAATCGACATAAATGGGTGCATGGCCAAAAGTTATGCTGGTCTTGCGCTGGTGCTATGCTAGCCGTGCAACTCAACTCATGCGTCCGTGTCCCTGACGCGTACGCGTCACCCTCACCATGTGGCCACCCACGCGTACGCATGCTGTGCGCGTACGCGTCGATCGCGCCGCATCACTTACCCAGCGCGTCGCCCTGTTTTCATTCTCTCTCCCTCCCAAATCTTTATTCTCTCTTGTTCTTTTATCCTTTTATTCTTCTTTTATCATACTATTTGTTTTTTTTCGTGTGTCTTTTTATGTCCCTCTCTGTATTCAGTTCCTCTTTGCTTGAGGACAAGCAAACCTTTAAGTTTGGTGTTGTCGCTTCGCTTATGGCTTTTCTATTTATTTTTATGGGACCAAAGGGAGGCGAATCATCTTCACTAAGGAGCATAGCCTGAAGAATAAAACGGCCACTAGGATAACTGAGGTGGTTGAATTCTTTTCATTCTATATTCCTTCCCGCTCTTACTATGTTATGTTCCGGTTTTCTGCTATTTTGTTTTAGTTATTGCATGATCATTTGTTATTTCAATTCCTAGTTCTAGTTAACTTATTGCCTAGTTGTTATTTGATTTTCTTTTAAAAAAATGTCTCATGTATTGCCCACTAAGCTTTAAATAAAAAAGAAAGAAGAAAAGATGTAGTGCATGCGAAATTGAGTTTAATTTTAAGAGTAGTCCTATTTACTTAAATGTGGTGGTATTATTTGTAATTCTGAATGCATGATATGAACAATGCATAGTTGAATTTGAATCAAAGGATGTTGATGTATAAGGAACAGGAATTTAGAGAACTGTTATGACTTCTCTAAAATTTATGAAAGTTTAATCCTTGAAGTAGAAGAAAACAGCAAAAGAAACAAAAATAAAAGCGAGATCCAAGACTCTGAGCATCAATGACTAGGGAGGTCAGACATGATTAAAAGCTCAAAGAGTTGTTTCCCTAGTCATATGCTTGTGGTGTGATTGTCAGGTAATCCTTGAGACAGAACACTAAGAGTCGAGATCAAATACATTTAACAGAGTTTGCCAAAGGCTTTGAGCACCACTATCTGGGAGTAACTGAAAGAAAAATCAGAACTTAAAGAGAGTTCCCCAGTTAAGTGCCTGTGGTGTTTCTGTGTCAAGTAACCCTTGAGATAAAACATTTAAAGTCACGGCTAGGCTCAAGGTGCAGAGCACCAAAGAAAAGAGAATTAAAGTAAATTTTGCTGTGTTCAAGGATTAAAATGGAGTATAAAGATCAGAGAATTCATAATATTATCTGGATAATAATTCTGAATGACACTGACATTCCTCTGATTCAAAGGAGAGTGAGATGCCAAAAATGTTCAAAGTTACAATGAATAAACCCCATTTTAAGAACTAAACTCTCACATCTCATGCAAATTCACATCTTAATCATGCACTTATTTTGGTTGCTTGAGGACAGGCAACAATTCAAGTTTGGTGTTGTGATGTGTGAGCATCTTTCCTACCTTTTCCTAGTGAATTTACATTTAATTTGTTGAGTTTAATCAAGAATTAAGTATCTTTTAGCCACTATGGATGCTACTTTGATCTGTATGCAATTCTATTTATTTTAGGTAGCATTCGGATGAATTTGATGGAGTTTCCGCAGAAAAAGAGAAGAAGGCGAATGATGCTGTCAATCCTGACCTCTCTGCACTCAAACCTAAATAACTCGAGCTACAGAGGTCAAATTGACGTGATTCTTTTGGCATTAGAAAGCTAACTTCTAGAGCTTTCTAACGATATATAATAGTCCAAACTTCTTCTCCAACCACACTGCCAAGGCTGCGCCTAACTTGAGATTTCTCAAGTTAGGCGCAATGCACAACAACACCACGCAAGATTGGTTCTGCCCACTTCAAGTTAGGCGCACTAAAGCCCAAGTTTGGCGCAGCTTCTGGTACATGATTCCAGAAGGGAAGTTAAATCCTAAAAAGGCCTGAGCGTGCCACTTGAGATCGAAGGCGTGGCACGCCAGGCCCTCATTCTCACTTTGGCGTGCCACTTGAGCAACCAGGTGTGGCACGCCAACGCACAAAGAAGCCAAAGCAAGGGCTGGGCGTGCCACTTGGTATCGAAGGCGTGGCACGCCAGTCCAAGAATCTCACTTTGGCATGCCACTTGGTATCAAAGGCGTGGCACGCTAGCTACTGATGGACGCACGGGAACCGTGTCGGAATAGATTTTCTAAATGAAATTGCGTTGCAAGTATAGCTCCCCCAACAACAATCCTCGCGGATCAAATTTAGAATGGAATTGGTTGTCACAAGTTCAACCTCAATAAAATAACCGAAGTATTCAAACCTCGGGTCGTCTCATGAAGAATGGGCAAACATGTGCTTCAACATTGGTTAGAAGTCCGGGGTTGTGATTTATTAACAAGAAAGTAAATTAAGAATCTTAGCAATTAAGCAATCTAAAGTGCAAGGAATTAATTCAAACAACAAGCAAGGTGTAAACAATTTCAAAATAATGAACCAACATTCAATCTAACTCTACTCTTAACTAAACAATAACTACAACTAAGCAAGACAATTGAGAAATTGATTTTCAAATATGAATAATAAAAGCAACTCTTGGTTAGGCATGGGAATTGGGGTCGCTATCCTTGTCTAATAACCATATCTTGACAATTATGAGGAGCTGAACTCATTAAGTCTACTTCCACACTTGAAGTACGTCAAGTGGTTTGGTCAACATCAACCCATAAGGCCTAACCTCACTACTAATTAACCTAGTAGTAGGCTAGTGTTAATGGATATCAAATTGATCACTAAGGACTCTCAAATCATCAAATCCATTAGACCCAACGACTCAAGTTTACCCAATTCCCTTGGCCTAAGCCAAGAGTAAAAAGGACTACTCCATAGTCAAGGTAAACAATTCATTAAACACTTGGTAAGCATTAATAAAAGACATGTTCAAATTGCAATTGAATTAAAATCAACAAATACCCACTAACAATTATCAACTTATAAGAGCTTAAACAACACAATGAAGCATAAAAATCATCAATGTAACATCAAGTCAAGATTCACAATATTCATGAAATGGGTATAAAGTGACAATTGACAAAATCCATAAACTAACACAAGATCTAAGTGGAAGTATACTAAGGAATTCAAATTAAGCAATCAAAGATAGTAACTAACAAAACCCAATTCAGATTCAACAAGGAAGGATCAAATTAAAGCTAGATCTAGAGAAGAACAAGGGTTTCTTCCTCTAGAAGAACAAAAAAACCTAAAAACTAGAAAAATTGTGTTTTAGTGTAAAATGATTGACCCCCCTTTCTCCTTAGCATCCTTGGGTCTTTTCCATGTAGAAACAGCCTGAAATTGGGCCTGTTGAGCCTCAGAAATTGCCAGGCACGATTTCTTTTAATGAGGTCACATGCAGCTTCCCGCGTGTGCGCACCAAGCATGCACCCGCGCTGATTGCTTTTGTGATCCATGCGTGCGCGCTAGCTGCGCGTTCGCGTCGTTGGAAATTCTCTGGCCTGCGCGGATGCGTCCATCGTTGCGCGCCACTTCCAGCTGTCCTCATCCACACGTGCGCGTGCGCGCCGATGCTGCAGTTCCCAAAATCCAAATCTTCATGTTCCTTCCTCTGGTGCATGCTTTCCTTCTCTCTTCTAGGCCATTCTTACCTTACTAATTCTAAAATCACTCAACAAATATGTCACGGCATCGAATGGCAATAAAGAGAATCAAAATATAGCAATTATAAGGCAAAATAAGCATGTTTTCCACAATGCAGCAACATTGGGAAGTGAACATAAAACCATGCATTTCTTGTGAATAAGTGTGAGAAATTTTGATTAAAACCACCAAAATAAGCACAAGATAAACCACAAAATTGGGGTTTATCAAATCTTTCCACACTTAAACCAAGCATGTCCTCATGCTTAAAATAAAAAGACCAAAGATCATGGTGAGAAAAGGTTTATGAAATGCAAACTATCTAGGCAAATGCATGTGACTAATGTAAAATTGTCTATCTACTTGGTCAAGGGTAAATCCATCTTCCGAGAACACATGTGAGTATATGGGGTGAAAATAATGTGTAATTCATGAATCCTACCACACTGGATATCACTATGAAGTGCATATGACTTGTTAAACGAACGCTTGTGAAAGCCGGGAACAAAGAGTTGAGCATCGAACCCTCACCGGATGTGTATCCGCTCTATGCGCTCAAGTGTATAGGGTTCATCACTCAATCCTCTCCTAATCATGCTTTCCAAGATTTGTCTTTCATCTAACAATCAACAATTACTTAATGCATGCTTACAAGTATCATGAGGTATTATTTATGGGTTGTAACGTGGCTAGGGTGAGGGTAAGGATGCATATGGTCAGATGAGCTTAATATTTGATTCCTTGATTAACTTAGAATCCCACTAGACACACAAAACAACCTATACAACTATACTACATTACATAGCTACCCTTGAGTTCCACTTTTTTCACACTCATGCATTCCTTTCAATTCATATCCCATATGCATTGTTTTTACTACTTGTCTTAGGGCATTTTTGTCCCCTTCATTGCCTTTCATTTTTTTGGTCCCCTTTTCCTTGAGGTTCATGTACAAAAGTTTCAATGCATATAGTTCAATCATTCAATACATGAGTATGTTCCCAAATCCCAGAGTTTTCAATTACAACACACCTCTATATCTACCCAAGTTCCCAAGTATACCCTCCCAATCGAATGATACACATCCTAATTTTCCTAAGCTAATCAAGGATCCAAATTTAGGGACATTCATGGTTTTTCACTTAGGGTTGTTGATGTGCTCTTTTTAGGAATAAAAAGAGTTTATCATAGGCTCAAATTTGGTTAGCAATGGTAGATAAAAGGGTTAAGGCCATTTGGGAAGAGTGACTATTGAAATTGTTCATACCCTGGGTCAAGCTGTCCGACCCGGGATGTTTAGCGACAAGCCGACCGACCTCTTCAGGCCAAATGCCCGACCTCTTCAGGCCAAATGCCCGACCTCTTCTCAAAGAGCTCGGCCAAATGCCCGACCTCTTCTCAAAGAGCTCGGCCAAATCACCAAAGGAGCCCAAAGCAGGCCCAAAACGAAGGAACACAGCCCAATCTAAAGGCAACAAAAGCCCAGAAAGATAAAGGCGGTTCCCTTGAAGATAAGATGACCTCATTTGAAGATAAGATAAAGAAAAGATAAGATAACTAACTTATCTTATCCACAAGAGGCCACATCACACCATTATAAATACACTGGAGCACCCAGGTATAATTCATTCCACATTCTACACACATCTGCTTGGACCCATGCTAACTTAAGCATCGGAGTGTCATTGCAGGTACCACCACCAACCACTCCACAAATCAAGTTCGGGTCCCTGACCCTCACCTCGGGCCATCCCAAGACGACCAAGCTACACGTTTCAGGTAACCCTCGGAACAAAAATGATGGCCTCAATCATGTAAATGCATTCATACACAAAGTAATGGACATATAGAATCAGACAAAGCAAGGATTGCAATCATAGAGAGAGAATAATGCACACAAGAATGAGACTTAATGGTTAAAAGATGTAACCATACAATAGGCTTAAAACTTACATGCTTGTGTTCTTAGCTCAATCACTATCTTCCAAAATACATTCTTGAAGCAAGTTCAACATAAAAATTTTTGGTAGGGTAGGATACCCCAAAACACGGTTTCTTGGAAAAGAAGTTATTATTTGACCAAGAAACTCTATAGAGACTAACTATCATGCAAGGAATATTTACACGCAAAACTAACTACACATGCAATGTACTAACTACTGAGCAAGAAATAAATCAATGGGTATTGAAGGGAAGAGAGTGTTACCCATGGAGATCGGTTGAACGACCTCCCCACACTTAGAATTTAGCACGGTCCTCCGTGCTACTAAGAATGCGCAAGGGATGGTCGGAACTGGAGCCTTCACTATCCTCTTCATCAGAGCACCCATCACTTGGGTTGGAGGTGGATGTGGATATTTCAGGTTCCTCCATGCTAGGGGTAACACAACGCAGAAGCTTCTTGATGTAGGTGTATCGGCGTTAGTTGCGACACTCATATCTATCAACCTTCCGGTGTAGATCTTCTATCCCTTGATGAGTGGATCTTTGCTGTAGTGGTGATGATGAGATGGGAGGAACAATAGGTGGTGTGGCTATGTCAAGGCTTGGGTTGTTCATAGGAAGATGTAAGTATTTTCCGGTTGGGACCACATTGCCCTTAGCCAGAATTATAGCTTTCGTGTTTGTGGCTTCCCAGGGGATATCCGCAGCAGCAACTAAATCAGATACCAAAGCTGGAAATGGCAAATTGCCCCGGTCGTAGATTTGACCCATCGCTTGCTTGACAAGAAGCGGAATGTTCACCGGTCTCCCAGTGAGGACACACCAAACAAGCAAGGCGAGATCCGCCATGAAGGATGATTTGTGGATGCTAGGTAGGACATAGTGAGATAGGATTTGAGCCCAAGCCTTAGCTTCCACAGTGAGGGAACGTGCATCAATGCACTTGGGTCGCATTCAGAGCCGACCATGGATCCAAGATGCTCCTGGTTCAGCAATGACTTGGAGGATCGAGTTCCAATCAAATCTAAACTTCTCCCACTGACGTAAGACCTCTTGGTAGCCATCCATGTCACTTGGTACTGGTAGGACATTAAGCACTTGCTGAATAGCCTCTTCCGAACCGAGACTTGCTTCCGGCGCACGTATACCGATTGAAGAGAGGGAAGATGGTAGTTAGTATAGAATTCTACCACCCATGAGAGATTGACCTCTTGTGGTTTTCTCAGAAGAAACTTCCATCCTTGCTGTTCAATGTGGGGTAGAATATAAGGAGCAACTTTGTCCGGTGGAACGAGTAGATGCTCAGCATGATAGTTCCTCTCAACCATGAAGGAAAACATAAGTTCACAGAAGCGGTTGGAAAACCTTGAAGAGTCTTTTGCTGGTTTGCTCTTTTCATTATCATCAATAGGAGCGGGTGCTTTTGCCTTCTTAGATAGGGGTTTGGCTCCTAATGAAGGGTGCGCCTTAGAGCGTGACTTTGGGAGTGCCCTCTTTGCGGCTGGTTTCCTTGAAGCTTTCTCCTTGCCTTTTGTGGTGGCCATCTTGAAAAGGAAGGGAAAGAAGGAAATTGTCAAACCCAAAGGATCAACTTAATAAACATGCAAGTGGGATGTGTGCCCAAAAAGAATAGTGCAACAAAGTAGTCATAGAAGCACGGGTCACAACACTTGGCATGAGATGCATGAGGAAGTAAAGCATGCAACATGGCATGAGAGGAATGATCTCAAGCATCCAAAACAAATATCAAGTCATGTTCAATGAGTGTCTAATTAGCGAGTGATGAACGGATAATTTATACGCTTTTTGTCATTATTTTTAGGTAGTTTTTAGTAAGTTCAAGCTACTTTTAGGGATGTTTTCATTAGTTTTTATGCTAAATTCACATTTCTGGACTTTACTATAAGTTTGTGTGTTTTTCTGTGATTTCAGGTAATTTCTGGCTGAAATTGAGGGACTTGAGCAAAACTCTGAAAAAGGCTGACAAAAAGACTGCTGATGCTGTTGGAATCTGACCTCCCTGCACTCGAAATGGATTTTCTGGAGCTACAGAACTCCAAATGGCGCGCTCTCAACGGCGATAGAAAGTATACATCCAGAGCTTTCCAACAATATATAATAGTCCATACTTTATTCTGAAATTGACGACGTAACTTGGCGTTGAACGCCAAGTACATGCTGCTGTCTGGAGTTAAACGCCAGAAAAACGTCATGATCCGGAGTTGAACGCCCAAAACACATTATAACTTGGAGTTCAACTCCAAGAGAAGCCTCAGCTCGTGGATAGATCAAGCTCAGCCCAAGCATACATCAAGTGGGCCCCGGAAGTGGATTTATGCATCAATTACTTACTCATGTAAACCCTAGTAGCTAGTTTATTATAAATAGGACTTTTTACCAATGTATTAGTCGTCTTTTGACCACGTTTCATCTTTGGTCTCAGTTTTGTTTTATTCTTCATCTTAAGAGGCTATTGATCACGTTTTAGGGGGCTGGCCATTCGGCCATGCCTGAACCTTTCACTTATGTATTTTCAACGGTGGAGTTTCTGCACACCATAGATTAAGGGTGTGGAGCTCTGCTGTACCTCAAGTTTCAATACAATTAATATTACTTTCTATTCAATTCTCTCTTATTCTTATTCCAAGATATACGTTGCACAACACTTTGATGAATGTGATGATCCATGACACTCATCATCATTCTCACCTATGAACGCGCGTGATTGACAACCACTTCCGTTCTACCTTAGGCCGGGCGAATATCTCTTAGATTCCCCAACAGAATCTTCGTGGTATAAGCTAGATAGATGGCGGCATTCATGGGGATCCGGAAAGTCTAACCTTGTCTGTGGTATTTCGAGTAGGATCCTGGGAATCCGGAAAGTCTAACCTTGTCTGTGGTATTCCGAGTAGGATTCCGGTATTGAATGACTATGACGAGCTTCAAACTCCTGAAGGCTGGGCGTTAGTGACAGATGCAAAAGAATCAATGGATTCTATTCCAACCTGATTGAGAATCGACAAATGATTAGCCGTGCTGTGACAGAGCATTTGGACCATTTTCACTGAGAGGATGGGATGTAGCTATCAACAAGGGTGATGCCTCCAGACGATTAGCCGTGCAGTGACAGCGCATAGGACCATTTTCCCGAGAGGATTAAAAGTAGCCATTGATGATGGTGATGCCCTACATACAGCTTGCCATGGAAAGGAGTAAGAAGGATTGGATGAATGTAATAAGAAAGTATAGATTCAAGAGGAGCACAGCATCTCCATATGCCTATCTGAAATTTCCACTATTGATTTACATAAGTATTTCTATCCCTTTTATTTTCTTTTTATTATTAGTTTTCGAACTCATCATAAACCAATTTAATCTGCCTAACTGAGATTTACAAGATGACCATAGCTTGCTTCATACCAACAATCTCTGTGGGATCGACCCTTACTCACGTAAAGTATTACTTGGATGACCCAGTACACTTGCTGGTTAAGTTGAACGGAGTTGTGTCCACACATAGCCAATAGCCATTAAATAAATCTCATGCAAATATAAAGAGGATCACAATTTCGTGCACCAAGTTTTTGGCGCCGTTGCCGGGGATTGTTCGAGTATGGACAACTGATGGTTCATCTTGTTGCTCAGATTAGGTAATTTTCTTTTCAAAAATCTTTTTCAAAATTTTTCTTTTCTTTTTTGTTTTTCCAAAAATATTTTCGAAAAAATTAATAAAAATCCAAAAAAAAAATTAGAAAATCATAAAAATCAAAAATATTTTGTGTTTCTTGTTTGAGTCTTGAGTCAATTTCTAAGTTTGGTGTCAATTGCATGCTTTAAAAATTTTTCTTGCATTTTTTCGAAAATTTCATGTATTCATAGTGTTCTTCATGATCTTCAAGTTGTTCTTGATAAGTCCTCTTGTTTGATCTTGATGTTTTCTTACTTTGTGTTGTTTGTTGTTTTTCTTATGCATTTTTTGTTTGTTAGTATCCATGCATTAAAGATTTCTAAGTTTGGTGTCTTGCATGTTTTATTTGCATCAAAAAATTTTCAAAATTATGTTCTTGATGTTCATCATGATCTTCAAAGTGTTCTTGGTGTTCATCTTGACATTCATAGCATTCTTGCATGCATTCATTGTTTTGATCTAAAAATTTCATGCATTGAGTATTTTTGTTGTTTTTCTCTCTCATAATTAAAAATTCAAAAATAAAAAAATATCTTTTCCTTATTTCCCTCCAAATTTTCGAAATTTTGGGTTGACTTGGTCAAAAATTTTTAAAATTAGTTGTTTCTTACAAGTCAAGTCAAAATTTCAATTTTAAAAATCTTATTTTTTTCAAAATCTTTTTCAAAAATCATATCTTTTTCAATTTTTTATCATTTTCGAAAATTTCAAAAATATTTTTCAAATTATTTTCAAAATCTTTTTCTTATCTTTATATCAAATTTTCGAAAATATGCTAACAATTAATGTGATTGATTCAAAAATTTGAAGTTGTTACTTTCTTGTTAAGAAAGGTTCAATCTTTAAATTCTAGAATCTTATCTTGTAGTTTCTTGTTAGTTAAGTAATTTTAAAAATTAAATCTCTTTCAAAATATCTTTTTATTAAAATTTTTATCTTATCTTTTTATCTTATCCTTCTCAAAATTTTATCTTTTTCAAAATTTGATTTCAAAATATCTTATCTAACTTCTTATCTTCTTATCTTTTTAAAATTTAATTTCAAATCTTTTTCAATCAACTAACTAAATTTTTGTTTGTTTCTTATCTTTTTCAAAACCACCTAACTACTTCTCCCTCTCTAATTTTCGAAAATATCTCACCCTTTTCAAAAATTCTTTTTAATTAACTAAGTGTTTCATGTTTTAATTTTAATTACATTTTATCTCTAATTTTCGAAAATACTAATCCCCTTTTCAAAATTATTTTCGAAAATTCCCCTCTCTTTTCTTATTCTATTTAATTATTTAATTACTAACACTTCTCTTTACCTTTCTCCATCTAAAAAATCCAAACCATTCTTCTTCACTCTTTCCCCCCTTTCTTTTTCTACTAATATAAAGGGATCTCTATACTGTGACATAGAGGATTCCTCTTTCTTTTCTTGTTTTCTTCTCTTTCATATGGGCAGGAACAGGGAAAAAGGCACTCTTGTTGAAATAGATCCAGAACCTGAAAGGACTTTGAAAAGGAAATTAAGAGAAGCTAAATTACATTATTCTAAAGGTAACCTTTCAGAAACATTAGAACAAGAGAAGGAGATGGCAGCCGAAAATAATAATAATGCAAGGAGAATGCTTGGTGACTTCACAAAGCCAACATCCAAATTTGATGGAAGAAGCATCTCCATTCCTGCCATTGGAGCCAACAACTTTGAGCTGAAACCTCAGCTAGTTGCCTTAATGCAACAAAACTGCAAGTTTTATGGACTTCCATCTGAAGATCCTTATCAGTTTCTAACTGAGTTCTTGCAGATCTGTGAGACTGTAAAGACGAATGGAGTTGATCCTGAAGTCTATAGACTCATGCTTTTCCCTTTTGCTGTAAGAGACAGAGCTAGAATATGGTTGGATTCACAACCTAAGGATAGCCTGGACTCCTGGGATAAGCTGGTCACTGCCTTCTTGGATAAATTCTTTCCTCCTCAAAAGCTGAGCAAGCTGAGAGTGGATGTTCAAACCTTCAAACAAAAAGATGGTGAATCCCTCTATGAAGTTTGGGAAAGATACAAGCAGCTGACCAAAAGATGTCCATCTGACATGTTTTCAGAATGGACCATATTAGATATATTCTATTATGGTCTATCTGAATTTTTGAAAATGTCATTGGACCATTCTGCAGGTGGATCTATTCACCTAAAGAAAATGCCTGAAGAGGCTCAAGAACTCATTGATATGGTTGCAAACAACCAATTCATGTACACTTCTGAGAGGAATTCCATGAATAATGGGATACCTTAGAAGAAAGGAGTTCTTGAAATTGATGCTCTGAATGCCATATTGACTCAGAACAAAGTGTTGACTCAACAGGTCAACATGATCACTCAAAATCTGAATGGATGGCAACATGCATCCAACAGTACTAAAGAGGCAGCTTCTGAAGAAGCTTATGATCCTGAGAACCCTGCCATGGCAGAGGTTAATTATATGGGTGAACCTTATGGAAACACCTATAACTCATCATGGAGAAATCATCCAATTTTCTCATGGAAGGATCAACAAAAGCCTCAACAAGGCTTTAACAATGGTGGACGCAATAGGCTGGGCAATAGCAAGCCTTTTCCATCATCTTCTCAGCAACAGACAGAGAATTCTGAACAAAACACTTCTAATTTAGCCAATGTAGTCTCTGATCTGTCAAAGGCCACTTTCAGTTTCATGAGTGAAACAAGATTCTCCATTAGAAATCTGGAGGCACAAGTGGGCCAGCTGAGTAAGAAAGTCATTGAAACTCCTCCCAGTATTCTCCCAAGCAATACAGAAGAGAATCCAAAAGGAGAGTGCAAGGCCATTGATATAATCAATATGGCCGAATGCACAAGGGAGGAGGGGGACAAAAATCCTAGTAAGGAAGACCTCCTGGGACGCCCCTCAAGCAAGAAGGAGTTTCCTATTAAGGATCCACAGGAATCTGAGGCTCATATAGAAACCATAGAGATTCTATTAAGTCTCCTTCTGCCATTCATGAGCTCTGAAGACTATTCTTCCTCTGAAAAGGATGAAGATGTAACTGGAGAGCAAGTTGCTCAATATTTAGGAGCTATCATGAAGCTGAATGCCAAGTTATTTGGTAATGAGACTGGGGAAAGTGAACCTCCCTTGCTCATTAGTGAACTAGATACCTGGATTCAGCAAATTTTACCTCAAAAGAAACAAGATACTGGCAAGTTTTTGATACCTTGTACCATAGGCACCATGACCTTTGCAAAAGCTCTGTGTGATCTAGGGTCAGGGATAAATCTTATGCCACTCTCTGTAATGGAGAAGCTGGGGATCATTGAGGTACAACCTGCCTTGTTCTCATTACAATTGGCAGACAAGTCATTGAGACAAGCTTAGGGAATAGTGGAGGACGTGTTAGTAAAGGTTGAAGGCCTTTACATCCCTGCTGATTTCATAATCTTAGACACTAGGAAGGAAGAGGATGATTGCATCATCCTTGGAAGACCTTTCCTAGCCACAGCAGGAGCTGTGATAGATGTCAACAGAGGCGAATTAGTCCTTCACTTGAATGGGGACAACCTTGTGTTTAAGGCATGATGAGCGGATAATTTATACGTTTTTTGGCATTGTTTTTAGGTAGTTTTTAGTAAGTTCAAATTACTTTTAGGGATGTTTTCATTAGTTTTTATGTTAAATTCACATTTCTGGACTTTACTATGAGTTTGTGTGTTTTTCTGTGATTTCAGGTAATTTCTGGCTGAAATTAAGGGACTTGAGCAAAACTCTGAAAAAAGGCTGACAAAAAGGACTGCTGATGCTGTTGGAATCTGACCTCCCTGCACTCAAAATGGATTTTCTGGAGCTACAGAACTCCAAATGGTGCGCTCTCAACGGTGTTGGAAAGTAGACATCCAGGGATTTCCAGCAATATATAATAGTCCATACTTTATTCGAAAATTGACGACGTAACTTGGCGTTGAACGCCAAGTACATGCTGCTGTCTGGAGTTAAACGCCAGAAAAACGTCATGATCCGGAGTTGAACGCCTAAAACACGTCATAACTTGGAGTTCAACTCCAATAAAAGCCTCAGCTCGTGGATAGATCAAGCTCAGCCCAAACATACACCAAGTGGGCCCTAGAAGTGGATTTATGCATCAATTACTTACTCCTGTAAACCCTAGTAGCTAGTTTATTATAAATAGGACTTTTTACTAGTGTATTAGACAACTTGGGACGATTAGTTCTCAGATCATGGGGGCTGGCCATTCGGCCATGCCTGAACCTTTTACTTATGTATTTTCAACGGTGGAGTTTCTGCACGCCATAGATTAAGGGTGTGGAGCTCTACTGTACCTCAAGTATTAATGCAATTCTATTTTCTTTTATTCAATTCTCTCTTATTCTTATTCCAAGATATTCATTCGTACCCAAGAACATGATGAATGTGATGATTATGTGATGCTCATCATCATTCTCACCTATGAACGCGTGTGATTGACAACCACTTCCGTTCTACATGCAACAGAGCTTGAATGTGTATCTCTTAGATTCCCCAACAGAATCTTCGTGGTATAAGCTAGATAGATGGCGGCATTTATGAGGATCCGGAAAGTCTAACCTTGTTTGTGGTATTCCGAGTAGGATCTTGGGAATCCGGAGAGTCTAACCTTGTCTGTGGTATTCCGAGTAGGATTCCGGTAATGAATAACTGTGACGTGCTTCAGACTTGCAAGTGCTGGGCGTTAGTGACAGATGCAAAAGAATCAAGGGATTCTATTCCAGCAGGAGCGGGAACCAACCAGTGATTAGCCGTGCTTTGACAGAGCGCGTGAGCGTAGTTTTCACTGTGAGGATGGGATGTAGCCTTCGGCCAGTGTGATGCCTCCAGACGATTAGCCATGCGAGTGACAGCGCAGAGGACCATTTTCCAGAGAGGATACAAAGTAGCCATCGTTGAACGGTGAACCCCTATACACAGCTTGCCATGGAAAGGAGTAAGAAGGATTGAGTTGAAGCAATAGGAAAGTAGGCGTTCTTGAGCCATACAGTATCTCCATTCGCTTATCTGAAATTCCCACCAATGAATCTGCATAAGTATTCTATCCCTTTTATTATTTCTTTTTATTAATTTTCGAAACCATAAACAAATTTAATCTGCCTAACTGAGATTTACAAGGTGACCATAGCTTGCTTCATACCAACAATCTCTGTGGGATCGACCCTTACTCGCGTAAGGTTTATTACTTGGACGACCCAGTACACTTGCTGGTTAGTTGAACGAGATTGTGGAAAGAAAGTGCTGAGTTAGTTTTTTTTTGGGCACATGCCAAAGAGCCATTATTGTTGATCACAATTTCGTCCACCAAGTTTTTGGCGCCGTTGCCGGGGATTGTTCGAGTATGGACAACTGACGGTTCATCTTGTTGCTCAGATTAGGTAATTTTCTTTTCAAAAATCTTTTTCAAAATTTTTCTTTTTATTTTTCGTTTTTCAAAACTATATTTTCGAAAAAAAAATAATAATAATAAAAATACAAAAAAATCATAAAATCATAAAAAAACCAAAAATATTTTGTGTTTTTTGTTAGAGTCTTGTGTCAAGTCATAAGTTTGGTGTCAATTGCATGCTTTAAAAATCTTTCCTTGCATTTTTCGAAAAATCCATGCATTTATAGTGTTCTTCATGATCTTCAAGTTATTCTTGATAAGTCCTCTTGTTTGATCTTGATGATTTCTTGTTTTGTGTCTTATGTTGTTTTTCATATGCATTTTTTGTTTGTTAAAGTCCATGCATTAAAGATTTCTAAGTTTGGTGTCTTTCATGTTTTCAAGGATTGATTGGTCAAGCAACTTTAGTTAGAAGAATATGCTAGTTGAGCTAAACAGAATTTAGATTGGGAACTTGCAGAAATTTAAATAACTGGAAGTAAATAACAGAAATTAAAGTGAAGAATCTTAAATGGGGATTTGGGGTAATGAGCATGAAAATAAATGGCAGAAAGTAAAGAGAATGGGTAAGATCAGAAATGGGGAAATCATTGGGTTCAGGAGATGTTGCATTCTCCAGATCAAGTTCATTCTCATCTCTTCCTCAATCAATGCATTCATTGATCTCCTTGGCAATCTTAAGTGATTGGATCCCAATTCCTTGGCAATCCAATCTCTCTAAGCTTGAACAATTGCCCAATTCCTTGATTTAATTGCTCATGGGAAGAGATAAAGTGTGGTCACTGATTATACCACATGTATTTCCAAATCAAAGTGTTGGGAGGATTACATGTCACTATATCCGCCCAAACCCCAATTTGGTCCAACATGAGAAAGCATTTCTAGCATGATCTCCTCATCCCTTTTCCAAGGCTCAAAGGAGATCCAATTATGGAGAGTTTCTTTTCCAAGACAACTAACCAGTTGAATTAAGATCGAAAGCTTTCTAGTATGATCAAGAGAAAAGAAAGAAGAAGAAGAATGAAAACTATAATTGATCCATCAAATTACAACAGAGCTCCCTAACCCAATGAAAGGGGTTTAGTTGTTCATAGCTCTAGAAATGAAAAATGGCAGAAAAGAAGAATCCATGCTAAAAGTGCAGAAAAGTAAATATACAGAGAGTAGTTCTCAAAAGTGCCAAGCTCCTCACTATAGTTCAAAACTACTCCTGTATATACTACTCCTCTTGATCTTCTAGTGAGTTCTTCAAGTCTTGGATGTGGGCTCTGGATCTTGAGTTGAAGCAGTTCTCATCTTTAGTGGGCCCAGCTTACAGAGAAATACGAATTAGGCTTGGGCATTTAGTGAGATTAATGTTGAGTGCCATTGTGGGTTCAAGAACGTTAGTGGCATTCACTTTTTCCACTAACGTTCCACCCTCATGTACCCACGTTAACTCCAACGTTAGTGGTCTTAACGTGACCACTAACGTTGCCTTTTCAATTTTTGGCCAACGTTATTGGGACTCACTTTTCCCAATAACGTTAGCTTATACCCATTCGCGAACGTTATTGGGAATCACTTTTCCCATTAATGTTGCTTGGTGCCTTTCATTCCTACGTTAGAGTTCACGTTAGTATAGCTAACGTGACTCTTAACGTGGGTGTGTCTCGCCTTCGAGAGCGTTAGTGACACTCACCTTTGTCACTAACGCTCCAAATGCCCAAATTCTCTACGTTAGAACTCACGTTAACTAAGTTAACGTGGCTCTTAACGTAGTAGTGATACCATCTTCCAACGTTAGTGACAAAAGTGAGTGTCACTAACGTTGGCTCTTTGATCTCAACTCCACGTTAACTTTCACGTTAATGGTCTTTACGTGAAAGTTAACGTAGGCAATGCTAGTTGGTCCAACGTTAGTGACAAAAGTGAGTGTCACTAACGTTGGCTTTTGTTTTCCTCTTCCACGTTAGAGTTCACGTTAACTAAGTTAACGTGACTTTTAACGTGGATTATTGCCAAGTTTTCCAACGTTAGTGGTGTCCACTTTTACCACTAACGTTGGAGAAAAATGTTATTGGTGTTCATGTTTTCTCTTAACGTTGGAGTTCTCTTTTACTTCTATGTTAACTACCACGTTAACTTAGTTAACGTGGCAAGTAACGTGAGCTATGGATGGCTTTGCATGCGTTATTGGTGATCACTTTTCTCATTAACGTTGCAAGTTTTTTACCATTCCACGTTAGTGTTTACGTTAACTAGGTTAACGTGAATACTAACGTGGTTCTTCCTTGCTTCCTTTGCCCTGAAATCAAGCAATTAAAGTGCATCAAAACTCTAGCCAAAGTCATGAGATTATGCATCATCAATTTATCATGCAATTCTAGCAAAATTCTCATGAAATCATGCAAAGTTCACAATAGTTGCTTGAATCAAGGTGTGAGTGTATTTTCATCCAAAACTTGCCTTATTCACTAAGAAAATGCATGAAACTACCCTAAAACAGTAAAGAAAAGGTCAGTGAAACTGGCCTAGATGCCCTGGCATCACAACACCAAACTTAAAGCTTGCTTGTCCTTAAGCAAGTACTAAAGCATAAGAAGAATGAAATGAAAGAACAAGAAGATAAAATAGAAGTAGAATTCCTGGTTTATGGGGTTTCATGCATAGCAACTTAGGTTCCTCCCCTTTAGGGTTCAAGCCTTTATCAAATCCTTGGTCACTTTCTTGATTGCATCCTTTGAGACTTCTTTCTTATTGATCCTTCCTTTTTTTTAAGGTTTATTTTTCTTTTGGCTAAGTGCTCTGTAAAAGGGCGACTCTTTATGATAAGCTTTCAGCCAACACTCCCAAACTAGTTGGTTCAAGGTGCTAGGTGTTAAGGCACCCCTAAGGACTTACTCCCTCAAGTCTCTTTCCCTCATACATAAACCCCAGGCACATGGTTTGTTATTATTCCTTTCTTGAGACCTTGGTGTCCAGCACCTCTTTGGGTTACTAAGTGTTCTGTAGCAAAGGTTACTCTTGATAGTGGACTTTCAGCTGATAATCCCGGATTAGTTAATCCAAGTTACCAAGTGATAAGGCACCCCTAAGAACTTATTCATCCAAGTATATCCCTTGCACATAAACACCACAGACACATGCCTCAATTTTAAAACCCTTGGTGCTTAGCATTATTTCTTATTGTGTTTCTTTCTTTTTCACTTTTATTGCTCTTTCTCTTTTCTTATTGGGATCTTATTGTTTAGTTAGTCTCAAAGGATGTGTCTCAAACATAGGACTTAGGATAGATAGTTGCTTTCTTTCCTTATTTGGTGAACCAACTTAGCTTACTAATCATCATACCACAAACATTCAGAATGCACTTAACAAAATAACCCCACTCTTGTTCTTTTCATAACATTTTCTTTTTGATTAACTTAAAGAACAAGCATACAAGTAAGAAAGGTGAAAGTGAACACTCAAGACATTAAGCTAGCACATTTAACCTATGCAACAAAACTTAAATGCAGAATTGAAAGTCCTAAACTACTCATGGAAGCATGTTCTATTTCATACATGATTTTTCTTATTTAAAGCTTTGAAAAAGGTAAACTAAGAAGGAACTTCACCACCTTTCACTTGTTGACATGCTCATGTTCTTCTGCTTCCTTGCCCTCTTTAAGTTTACTTTGTCCGCTTGTGCTTCCTCTCATCCGATTCATTCTGGCTATCTTCCAATCCTCTAGTGCCTTCCTTACTGATTCATGACTTTGTTCTACCCTTTCGTGCTCCACTCGTGCTAACTCATCCTTTACATCTTCATATTTTGTTATCCCAGGATGCAAAACAGGTAGTTGTCCGACTAGGTACCCAAGCCTGGCTTGGGTATTCACATGATACCCAGTCTCACTCATGTAGACACCTTCCGAAAATGCTCTGTATTCATCGAAAAGATCTGCTTGTTCTCTCTGTTTCCGATGCATCTCATGGATGTGTGCACCTTGATGTGCTTGGATGTTGGTTAGCCTTTGGATGGCTTCTTGTTGTTGATCTTGCTTCTGATTCAGGTTATGGAAGGATTCACTCCATTATCTCCCTTGTTCCATTTGCTGGTCCATCAATTATTTTTGCCATTCCCCTTGCTGATTCATCCATCTAGAGAGTGATCCTTCTTGGCGGTCTATTAATTGCATTTGAAACTCCCTTTGTGCCCCTTGATTTTCCATGCATTGCCTAGATAAGGTATCAATAGCCTCTTGCAATTGGTGCATGCTTAAGGTGGCTGGGGTTTGCTCCTGTGGATGTTGTTCTTCTTCAGCTTGATGGGCTGGCCTCTTTCGTACCCTTCGTGGAGGTAGTGGAGCTGCAGCAGCATGCATCCGACGATAAGTGATTGGAATACCAACCTTTATCCACTCGGGGTTTTCATCCTCAAATATCACCCTAGCCAGTTTGCAAAGACGAAAATAGTGCTGGGATAACCTAACTTTCCTCCAGAATCGCTCTTCTCAGCAAGCTTCCGAATGCCTTGGGCTATGAGTTCATGAGCCTTGATCTCTCCTCCCTTCATTAGACATTGTACCATCGTTGCTCTCTTGAGGTTTACCTCTGAGTTATTTCTAGCTGGGAGGATGGATCTCCTTACAATTTCGAACCAACCTTTAGCCTCAGGGAGGAGATCTTCTCTTTTTATAAATTTGGGCTTCCTCTTGGGGCCTCTTTCCCAATCTGCTCCTTGTACACATATATCCTGTATAATTTGGTCATAATTGGGGTTGTTGTCCATTCTCGAGTGATATCTCTCCTCTGCAAAGGGTATGCTTCGCAATTTCAACACTCTCATGATGGTCATGGGACTAAAATCTACCATGACTCCTCTCACAAAACTTGTGTATGAGTCATCCGCCTTGTCCTGTCTAACTACATTTGCATAAAACTCTCTTACTAGAGTTGCATTCACCCTTGTGATCGGATCGGTGAGGAGTTCCCATCGGCGTTGCTCCACCTTCTTTGTGATTTCTGGACACTCGGTTTTTGTGACTTGGAAGCCTAGTTCATAAATGATTTCTTTATCAGCCATCTACCCATACTGGAGTGCATGATGAAAGGTTCTAAATCGCCCTTCATCAAAAGGAGGATGCTCTATGGGTTCCTTCCCCTTTTTTCTCTTGGAGCTTGATGATGCCATGCAAGATTGTTGATGTGTTGGTTATTCTCAAGATGGCATGAAGTGTGTATGCCCGAAAGAAGGAAGTGGGAAAGGGTAAGAATTTGAAGTGTGTACGGAGAGGTTGTGTGAAGGGGTTTATATAGGAAGATGGCAATTGATTGAAGGGTGTGGATTGATGGTGTTGTTTGATAGTGGACGGTTGGGAATGAGCACAAGGATCACCTCATTTATAGGGGTTTTGGTTTGGTCTTCAAAATTATCCACTCCCAATGTTGCATGGCAACACTTCCAAGGACATTCCTCATGAAGACAAGTGTGAAATTCCCTTGGTGTAGTGGCCGAATCTCCCTTCCTCAATTGTCCTATCAAGTACCATCAACGTCCTTTTTGATTCCCTATACACGAAAAAAATGCAATCAGTTATTTGAAATTTTTGGTGGGAAACCTTAAAGTGTGAACTAAAAAAATATTTTCTTTTTCTTTTGTTTATACATGACTAAATGCTTTTCATGAATGCAAATCAATCAACCATTAAGCTTCCCATGCATGCACGTTGGTACACCAAACTTGTTTGTGATCACATGGTGCAACAAGTTTGGGGAATAAATTTTCCTCATAAGGTGTGTCCAAACCTCACTGGTGAGCTTCGAACACCAAACTTATCATGTAATATACATTGCATGTAGAGGGGCTTTATATTAGTTGTCAAAATTGATTTAAAAATCCATGGAAATTGCCTTATTACTATTATTAGAGATTTAAGAGCGAGGGTATAGAACATGGGTTGCCTCCCATGAAGCGCTTCTTTAGCGTCATTAGCTTGACGTTTGGTCCTTGTCAAGGTGGCTGATAGTGCTTGAAGTCTTCTCCTCTTGCAGTGAACCTATGTCCACTGGCTTTGTTGATAAGCTCCATATGCTCTAAAGACAAGATTTTGTTGATAGTGTACACAGGAGGCAGCTGAGATGGAATAGTGGGGAGGTGAGGTGGTATAGATGGAAAGTATGTAGAGATCACTTCATCACCTGGCGAGAAATTTTCTGTAGGAATTTTCTTATTTCTCCATCCCCTTGGGACTTTCTTCTTTGTATCTCTTGATGCTCTCTTACTTTCTATAGATTCTTTCTCTAAGGGATCCTTATTGTTGACTTTGCATGACTCTGGTGGTTCTGGTTCCCTTTGGATCAACTTCGAATATGGTTCTTCCTGAATATATGGCTTTCCAACCCATGGGATTTCCAGTTGTGTTGTTTGTGCTTTACTGCTTGTTTCTTGCATCAATGCTTCATTCTGCTCTTCTCTTGATTCTTTGTTTTCTTGACTTGCTTCTTGTGAGAGGTTGAAAACATTGAAAGTGAGCTGCTCATCATGTATTCTCAGTACTAGCTCTCTTCGCTCTACATCTATGAGTGCTCTGGCTGTGGCTAGGAATGGTCTTCCCAGAATGATGGGGTAAATAGGATTCTTATCCATTTCCAAAACAACAAAATCTGTGGGAAGATAGTAGCTCCCAACCTTCACCAACACATTTTCAACCACTCCTATTGCTTGTTTTTGAGTTTTGTCAGCCAATCTGATAATTACATCAGTAGGAATTAGTTCATTAATTTGGAGCTTCTTCATGAGGGAGAGAGGCATTAACTTGATGCTTGCTCCCAAGTCACAAAGCCCTTTGTCAATCATTGTTTCTCCTATGGCACAAGGAATGTGGAAACTCCCTGGATCCTCCTTCTTTATGGGTGGCCCTGGTTGAATGAGAGCACTACAATCCCTGTTCATCTTTATTGTTTGTCCACCCTTCAATGGACTTTTTCTGGCTAGTAGCTCCTTTATATACTTGATGTAGAAAGGCATTTGCTAGAGGGCTTTAATGAATGGTATATTTACATCAAGAAATGCAAACATATCAAGGAACCTTGAATACATTCTCCCTGTTACACCACCTTTAAGCCTGTGGGAAAAAGGTGCATATGGGTTCAATACCTCTTTCTTTTTCAGCTCTTCCTTGGATGTAGGTTGGGGTGTATAGCTTCCTTCTTCCTGGCTTTCCTTTTGATTATTTTGGAGGTGTTCTACTCCATTCATACTCCCCTCATCACTTGTGGTTATCATTTTGCATTCTTCCCATCTCACTTTCTTTGTTTCTCCTATTGGATTCTTCTCTGTATCACTGGGGAATCCATCAGTGGGTTTGGGAATTTGTTTAGATAGATACCCTACTTGGGACTCCAATCTCTTGATGTTTTCTCCTTGGTTCTTGATATTGGCTCGCACTTCTTCCTTAAATACTTTGTTGTCTTGGACTTCTCTGCATAAGTTTTCAAGTAGAGCCTCAATCTTTGAGAGCCTATCATCTGTTAATGATGGTGGGTTGAGATTAGGTGGTTAAGAATGTTGGTTAGATGGATGTTGGTAAGATCTTTGTGAGGTGTGTTGATGAGTTGCATTATTGTTGGAATTGAGGTTGTGGTGTCTCTGATCTTACCCTTGGTCTTGTTGGTTTTCCCACCCAAAGTTGGGGTGATTTCTCCATCCAGAGTTGTAAGTTTTGGAGTATGGATCATGGACTTGTCTAGGTGAGTTTCCAATATAGTTGGCTTGCTCCCAATCACCTTCTTCTCCTATGTTCGCTCCTTCTTAAGCTGACGATGAAGTGATGGTTGCTGCAACTTGGTTTTCCTCCACCTTCTTGGTAAGATCTGCTAGCTGCTTGGTGATCATCTTATTTTGAGCTAACAATGCATCCATGTGGTTCAGCTCCATTACTCCTCTGGTGTTACTTCTTTCGGAGGCATAGAAGTAGTCATTCTCAGCAACTATTTCAATGACATCTATGGCTTCTTCAATGGTTTTCTTCTTGTTTAGAGAGCCTCCTGATGAATGATCCACAGCCTTCTTTGACTCATAGGAAAGACTTTCATAGAAAATGTGAAGTTGAACCCATTCATTTAACATATCTGGTGGGCATCTTCTTGTTAAGTTTTTGAACCTCTTCCATGCTTCATAGAGAGTCTCACCATCTTGTTGCCTGAAAGTTTGCACCTTAGCTCTCAGCCTGTTGATTCTTTGAGGAGGGTAAAATTTTGCCAAAAATTTGTTCACCACATCTTCCCAATTTGTTAAGCTCTCCTTTGGGAAGGATTCAAGCCATTTGGATGCCTTGTCTCTGAGTGAAAAAGGGAACAAGAGCAGCCTATAGACATCCAGATGGACTCCATTAGACTTCACAGTGTCACAAATTCTCAGGAAGGTGGTTAGATGTTGATTGGGGTCTTCTTGAGCACTTCCTCCAAATGAACAATTGTTCTGAACAAGGGTGATGAGCTGGGGTTTTAGTTCGAAATTGTTGGCATGTATGGTGGGCTTTTGAATGCTACTTCCACAGTTTCCTGGATTAGGATTGATATAGGAGCCTAGAACTCTCCTTTCTTGCCCAGCACGGTTTGCATGGCCTTCTCTAGCATGGTTGTGAGCTTCTTCTTCATGATTGTTCTCCAAATTCTCTTCCATATTGGGTTCAAAGTATTCTTCCTCTTCCTCAGCACCAATAATTCTTTTCCCTCTTGCTTCCCTTCTTAGTCTCCAAAGGGTCCTTTCAGGTTCTGAATCGAAGGATGTTGAAACTCCTTCTCTTCTCCCTGTCATACAATAGACAGATTGCACAACAGAAGATAAAATGAAGAAACTATTCTTGTTAGAGTAATTGTTAGTGTGAGTGATGCAAATTATCAAACAGTTAGTGGGTTAGTGAGCAGAATTGTAATCAACAAAGATAGAAAGAACGAAAAACAAAGAGGGTGCAGGGGATGAGGAAGAAATTAAAACAAACTAAAGGAAATTGACTGAATCAAATAAACAAATAACGAAACACAAAAAAAATGCTCAATCTAGTGATCTTCAAACTTAGTCATTGTTGATTCAAAATCAATCCCCGGCAACGGCACCATAAACTTGATGCATGAAAACTTGTCTCTCAACAAATTTCCCTTCGGCAAGTATACCGAATTGTCGTCAAGTAAAACTCACAATAGAGTGAGGTCGAATCCTACAAGGATTGATTGGTCAAGAAACTTTAGTTAGAAGAATATGCTAGTTGAGCTAAATAGAATTTAGATTGGGAACTTGCAGAAATTTAAATAACTAGAAATAAATAATAGAAATTAAAGTGCAGAATCTTAAATGGGGATTTGGGGTAATGAGCATGAAAATAAATGGCAGAAAGTAAAGAGAATGGGTAAGATCAGAAATGGGGAAATCATTGGGTTCAGGAGATGTTGCATTCTCCAGATCAAGTTCATTCTCATCTCTTCCTCAATCAATGCATTCATTGATCTCCTTGGCAATCTTAAGTCATTGGATCCCAATTCCTTGGCAATCCAATCTCTCTAAGCTTGAACAATTGCCCAATTTCTTGATTTAATTGCTCATGGGAAGAGATGAAGTGTGGTCACTGATTATACCACATGTATTTCCAAATCAAAGTGTTGGGAGGATTACATGTCACTATATCCGCCCAAACCCCAATTTGGTCCAACATGAGAAAGCATTTCTAGCATGATCTCCTCATCCCTTTTCCAAGGCTCAAAGGAGATCCAATTATGGAGAGTTTCTTTTCCAAGACAACTAACCAATTGAATTAAGATCGAAAGCTTTCTAGTATGAACAAGAGAAAAGAAAGAAGAAGACGAATAAAAACTATAATTGATCCATCAAATTACAACAGAGCTCCCTAACCCAATGAAAGGGGTTTAGTTGTTTATAGCTCTAGAAATGAAAAATGGCAGAAAAGAAGAATCCATGCTAAAAGTGCAGGAAAGTAAATATACATAGAGTAGTTCTCAAAAGTGCCAAGCTCCGCACTATAGTTCAAAACTACTCCTATATATACTACTCCTCTTGATCTTCTAGTGAGTTCTTCAAGTCTTGGATGTGGGCTCTGGATCTTGAGTTGAAGCAGTTCTTATCTTTAGTGGGCCCAGCTTACAGAGAAATATGAATTAGGCTTGGGCATTTAGTGAGATTAACGTTGAGTGCCATTGTGGGTTCAAGAACGTTAGTGGCATTCACTTTTTTCACTAACGTTCCACCCTCATGTACCCACGTTAACTCCAACGTTAGTGGTCTTAACGTGACCACTAACGTTGCCTTCTCAATTTTTGGCCAACGTTATTGGGACTCACTTTTCCCAATAACGTTGGCTTATACCCCTTCGCGAACGTTATTGGGAATCACTTTTCCCATTAACGTTGCTTGGTGCCTTTCGTTCCTACGTTAGAGTTCACGTTAGTATAGCTAACGTGACTCTTAACGTGGGTGTGTCTCGCCTTCGAGAGCGTTAGTGACACTCACCTTTGTCACTAACGCTCCAAATGCCCAAATTCTCTACGTTAGAACTCACGTTAACTAAGTTAACGTGGCTCTTAACGTAGTAGTGATACCATCTTCCAACGTTAGTGACAAAAGTGAGTGTCACTAACGTTGGCTCTTTGATCTCAACTCCACGTTAACTTTCACGTTAATGGTGTTAACGTGAAATTTAACGTAGGCAATGCTAGTTGGTCCAACGTTAGTGACAAAAGTGAGTGTCACTAACGTTGGCTTTTGTTTTCCTCTTCCACGTTAGAGTTCACGTTGACTAAGTTAACGTGACTTTTAACGTGGATCATTGCCAAGTTTTCCAACGTTAGTGGTGTCCACTTTTACCACTAACGTTGGAGAAAAATGTTATTGGTGTTCATGTTTTCTCTTAACGTTGGAGTTCTCTTTTACTTCTACGTTAACTACCACGTTAACTTAGTTAACGTGGCAAGTAACGTGAGCTATGGATGGCTTTGCAGGCGTTATTGGTGATCACTTTTCTCATTAACGTTGCAAGCTTTTTACCATTCCACATTAGTGTTTACGTTAACTAGGTTAACGTGAATACTAACGTGGTTCTTCCTTGCTTCCTTTGCCCTGAAATAAAGCAATTAAAGTGCATCAAAACTCTAGCCAAAGTCATGAGATTATGCATCATCAATTTATCATGCAATTCTAGCAAAATTCTCATGAAATCATGCAAAGTTCACAATAGTTGCTTGAATCAAGGTGTGAGTGTATTTTCATCCAAAACTTGCCTTATTCACTAAGAAAATGCATGAAACTACCCTAAAACAGTAAAGAAAAGGTCAGTAAAACTGGCCTAGATGCCCTGGCATCAGTAGCCATTGACAACGGTGATGCCCTACATACAGCTTGCCATGGAAAGGAGTATGAAGGATTGAAGGAAGGCAGTAGGAAAGCAGAGATTCAACAGGGACAAAGCATCTTCATACACTTATCTGAAATTCCCATCAATGATTTACATAAGTATCTCTATCTTTATTTTGTGCTTTATTTATTATTAATTTTCGAAAACCATTATAATCATTTGAATCAGCCTAACTGAGATTTACAAGATGACCATAGCTTGCTTCAAACCAACAATCTCCGTGGGATCGACCCTTACTCACGTAAGGTTTATTACTTGGACGACCCAGTGCACTTGCTTGTTTGTTGTGCGAAGTTGTGAAGAATGTGAGTGAACCATAGTAGTGTCACCAAGTTTTTGGAGCCATTGCCTATCACAATTTTGCCTATCAAGTTTTTGGCGCCGTTGCCGGGGATTGTTCGAGTTTGGACAACTGACAGTTTATCTTGTTGCTCAGACTAGGTAATTTTCTTTCAAAAAGTTTTCAAAAATTTTTTCTTTGTTTTCATTTTTCTCAAGATTATTTTCGAAAAATCCAAAAAAAATTCATAAAATCATAAAAATCAAAATTATTTTTATGTTTCTTGTTTGAGTCTAGTGTCAATTTTTAAATTTGGTGTCAATTGCACGTTTTTAAAATTTAAGCATTTTTCGAAAATTTCATGCATGGTATTCTTCAATTGATAAGTCCTCTTGTTTGATCTTTATGTTTTCTTGTTTTGTGTCTTTTGTTGTTTTTCATATGCATTTTTGCATTCATAGTGTCTAAGCATTGAAAATTTTTAAGTTTGGTGTCTTGCATGTTTTTCTTTTCTTGAAAATTTTGCAAAAATAAGTCTTAATGTTCATCTTGATCTTCAAAGTGTTCTTGGTGTTCATCTTGACATTCATAGTGTTCTTGCATGCATCATGTGTTTTGATCCATAATTTTTATGTTTTGGGTCATTTTTTGTGTTTTTCTCTCTCATCATTAAAAATTCAAAAAAATTAAAAAATATCTTTTCCTTATTTCTCTCATAAAATTCAAAATCTTTGGGTTGACTTAGTCAAAAATTTTTAAAATAAGTTGTTTCTTGTTAGTCAAGTCAAGATTTCAATTTTAAAAATCCTATCTTTCCAAAATCTTTTTCAAAAATCGAATCTTTTTCATTTTTCTTTTCTGATGTTCGAAAATCTAAAACTTTTTTTCAAAATCTTTTCTTATCTTTATTTCAAAATTTCGAAAACTTTACTAACAATTAATGTGATTGATTCAAAAATTTGAAGTTTGTTACTTTCTTGTTAAGAAAGGTTCAATCTTTAAATTCTAGAATCATATCTTTTAGTTTCTTGTTAGTCAAGTAATTAATTTTAATTTTAAAAATTAAATCTTTTTCAAAATAAATTTCAATCATATCTTTTCAATCATACCTTTTTTTCAAAATCAATTTCAAAAATCTTTTCTAACTTCTTATCTTTTCAAAATTGATTTTCAAATCTTTTTCAACTAACTAATTGGTTTTTTGTTTTACTATTTCTTATATTTTTCAAAACCACCTAACTACTATCATCTCTCTAATTTTTGAAAATTACCTCCCTCTTTTTCAAAATTCTTTTTTTTAACTAATTGTTTCAAATTTTAATTTTTATTTTATTCCTTTTCTTAATTTTCGAATTTTAACTTTAATATTTTTCTTTTATTTTAGTTAATTTTCAAAAAACTCTTCTCTCTCATCTCTTTCTATTTATTTATTCATTTACTAACACTTCTCTTCATCTTAAAATTCGAACCCCCTCTTCCTCTCTGAGTTTGAATTTTCCTGTTTTCCTTCTTCTATTCTTTTCTTCTTCTACTAACATAAAGGAATCTTTTTACTGTGGTAAAGAGGATCCCTTTTATTATTTTCTGTTCCCTTCTTTTTCATATGAGCAGGAACAAGGACAAGAATATTCTTGTTGAAGTAGATCCTGAACCTGAAAGGACTCTGAAGAGGAAACTAAGAGAAGCTAAATTACAACAATCTATAGACAACCTTACAGAAATTTTCGAAAAAGAAGAGGAGATGACAGTCGAAAATAATAATGCAAGGAGGATGCTTGGTGACTATTGGTGCACGAAATTGCAATCACACCTTTGCAATCCGCACAACTCACCAGCAAGTGCACTGGGTCGTCCAAGTAATACCTTACGTCAGTAATGGTCGATCCCACAGAGATTGTTGGTATGAAGCAAGCTATGGTTATCTTATTAATCTTAGTCAGGATGCCAATAAGGTTCTTTGAATTTAATTGTTAAAAGTGAAAGTGTTTGGAATAAGTAATTGTTACTCAATAATGGAGAATATGTTGGAGTTTTGGAGATGCTTTGTCCTCTGAATTTCAGCTTTTCTCTTGTCCTCCTCTTCACACACACAAGGCTCCTTCCATGGCAAGCTGTATGTAGGGCGTCACCGTTGTCAGTGGCTACTTCCCATCCTCTCAGTGAAAATGGTCCAAATGCTCTGTCACAGTACGGCTAATCATCTGTTGGTTCTCGATCATGTCGGAATAGGATCCATTAATCCTTTTGCGTCTGTCACTACACCCAACAATCACGAGTTTGAAGCTCATCACAGCCATTCAATCATTGAATCCTACTCGGAATACCGTAGACAAGGTTTAGACTTTCCAGATTCTCATGAATGCCGCCATAAATTCTAGCTTATACCATGAAGATTCTGATTAAGAAATCTAAGAGACACTCATTCAATCTGATGTAGAATGGAGGTGGTTGTCAGGCACACGTTCATGGATTGAGAAAGGTGATGAGTGTCACGGATCATCACCTTCTTTATAGTGAAGCGCGAATGAACATCTTAGATAGGAACAAGCATGTTTGAATGGAAAACAGAAATAATTCCATTAATTCATCGAGACGCTGCAGAGCTCCTCACCCCCAACAGTGGAATTTAGAGACTCATGCCATCAAAGAGTATAAAATTCAGATCTAAAAATGTCATGAGATACAAAATAAGTCTCTAAAAGTTGTTTAAATACTAAACTAGTAACGTAGGTTTACTGAAAATGAGTAAACTAAGATGGATAGTGCAGAAATCCACTTCTGGGGCCCACTTAGTGTGTGCTGGGACTGAGACTTAAGCTTCTCACGTGCCTGGGCTATTTCTGGAGTTGAACGCCAGGTTGTAACCTGTTTCTGGCGTTGAACTCCAACTTGCAACCTGTTTCTGGCACTGAACGCCAGACTGCAACATGGAACTGGCGTTGAAAGCCAGTTTATGTCATCTATCTTCGCGTAAAGTATGGACTATTATATATTTCTGGATGTCTACTTTCCAACCCATATGAGAGCGCGCCAATTGGACTCATGTAGCTCCAAAAAATCCATTCCGAGTGCAGGGAGGTCAGAATCCAACAACATCAGCAGTCCTTTTTCAGCCTAAATTAGATTTTTGCTCAGCTCCCTCAATTTCAGCCAGAAAAATACCTGAAATCATAGAAAAATACACAAACTCATAGTAAAGTCCAGAAATATGATTTTTGCCTAAAAACTAATAAAAATCTACTAAAAACCAACTAAAACATACTAAAATCTACATCAAATTACCCCCAAAAAGCGTATAAAATATCCGCTCATCACAACGCCAAACTTAAACTGTTGCTTGTCCTCAAGCAACTAGATAAATAAATTAGGATAAAAAGAAATTAAGAAGTAATAATATCTCAGAGTTTCAAGTGAAGCTCAGATTCTAATTAGATGAGCGGGACTAGTAGCTTTTTGCTTCTGAACAGTTTTGGCATCTCACTTTATCCTTTGAAATCCAAAATGATTGGCATCCATAAGAACTTAGAATTCAAATAGTATTATTGATTCTCCTAGTTTAGTATGTTGATTCTTGAACACAGTTACTTGATGAGTCTTGGCCGTGGCCCTAAGCACTTTGTTTTCCAGTATTACCACCGGATACATAAATGCCATAGACACATAACTGGGTGAACCTTTTCAGATTGTGACTTAGCTTTGCTAAAGTCCCCAATTAGAGGTGTCCAGAGTTCTTAAGCACACTCTTTTGCTTTGGATCATGACTTTAACCACTCAGTCTCAAGCTTTTCACTTGGACCTGCATGCCACAAGCACATGGTTAGGGACAACTTGATTTAGCCGCTTAGGCCTGGATTTATTTCCTTGGGCCCTCTTATCCATTAATGCTCAAAGCCTTGGATCCTTTTCACCCTTGCCTTTTGATTTTAAGGGTTATTGGCTTTTCTTTTTCTTTATCCAATGATTCCTTTTTTTTTCGCCACTTTTTTTTCACTACTTTTTCTTGCTTCAAGAATCAATTTCATGGTTTTTCAGATCATCAATAATATTTCTCTTGTTCATCATTCTTTCAAGAGCCAACAATTTTAACATTCATAAAATTCAATATAAAAAATATGCACTATTCAAGCATTCATTCAGAAGATAAAATGTATTGCCACCACATCTAAATAATTAGAATTTTCCTTATTAAAAACTCGAAAAATATTGCCTCTTCATTCTAAAAATCTACTATTTTATTCATGTTTGATGATGTTGAGAAAAAATAAATTATAGCTTAATTGGAGATAAAATTAAAATAGAGATACTAATCACTACTACTAATATATAACTTCTAAGGTAAATTCCTAATAAGAACAATTATCACAGAGTTAAGTTTAAGATTAGGACTCAACAACCTTTGGTTTGGGAGATTATGGGTGCTCCTTCAACTTGTGGGGTGTCTGGTCCTTCAAGAGATAGCGTCTGGCACTTCAGCTCCTGTATCTCCGGATATTCGTCTTCTTTCAGATCGAATTTAACTTCCGGGATCACTAATCTCAGACCCATTATTTTGTTGTAATGGTCTGCATGTTCTTTGGTTAAGAACTTCTCTTAATTCCACAGTGGTTTTGGAATATTCTCTTTCTTGCCTCTTGAAGTAGTTTGTTTTCCCTTAGGTGCAATGATCTTGATGAGTTTTAACTCAGTGATCACGGAAAAACACACCAAACTTAGAGGTTTCCTTGTCCTCAAGCAAAAGAAAGGAAAGGAGAGGAATAGAAGGAGGGGCAATTTCGAAAATTCAAAAGATATGATGATATTTTAAAAAGGATAACTTTGAATTTCAAAAAGATAATATGGTGAGTTTGAAAAAAAATTCAGAAGAAATTAAAAAGATTTGAAAAGAATTCAAAAAGATAATTGAGTTTTGAAAAAGGCTTGAAAAGATATTGAAGAAAAATTAAGAAACATGTTTAGGATAAAAAAATTTTTGGAATTGAAGTTGAAAGATGAGAGTTTGTAATATGTTTATGCAAGAAATCATGAATTGAAACATGAAAATTGGAAAAAATTTGAAGTGAAAACAAATTTACCTCCTCCTCACAATCCTGGCGTTAAACGCCCAAATGCTGCATGTTTTGGGCGTTTAACGGCCGTTTGCAGCTTCTCCTGGGCGTTCAACGCCCAGCTGTTGCTTCTAGCTGGCGTTGAATGCCAGGAACTCCTTTGTCACTGGGCGTTTTTCTGAACGCCCAGGACGCTATAAATCTGGCGTTGAACGCCCAGAAGGTGCTTCTTTCTGGCGTTCAACGCCCAGAAAATGCTTCTTTCTGGTGTTCAACGCCCAGATGGCTATCCTTACTGGTGTTGAACGCCCAGTGAGTGCTTCTTTTGGGCGTTCAGCGCCCAAAACAGCTCTTACTGGCTTTTTTCGCACTAGTGATCTTCTTTTTGCTGTTTTATCCTCTGAATCCTTCTGTAACTCTGTGAACTCAAGCAATTGCTATTTTACTTTGAAGATAATTGACATAAACCTGTAAAAATCAATTAATTAACAAATAAGCCTTGTAAATGGCTGGGTTGCCTTCGAGCAAGTGCTTCTTTATTGTCTTTAGCTGGACTATTACTGAGCTTTAATCAAGTCTCAGTTTTGAGCATTCTTGCTCAAAATTGCTTTCAAGATAATGTTTAACTCTCTGTCCATTAACAATGAACTTTTTGTTAGAATCATTATCCTGAAGCTCCACGTATCCATATGGTGACACACTTGTAATCACATATAGGCCTTTCCACTGGGATTTCAATTTCCCAGGGAATAATCTGAGCCTAGAATTAAATAGCAGAAATTTCTACCCTGGCTCAAAGAGTCTAGATGATAATTTCTTATCATGCCATCTTTTTGCTTTCTCTTTGTAAATTTTTGTATTTTCGAAAGCATTGAGTCTGAATTCCTCTAGCTCATTTAATTGGAGCAATCGTTTTTCTCCAGCTAACTTGGCATCAAGGTTTAGGAATCTGGTTGCCCAATAGGCCTTGTGTTCCTGTTCCACTGGTAAGTGACAGGCTTTTCCATACACCAACTGGTATGGAGAAGTTCCTATAGGTGTCTTGAATGCTGTTCTGTATGACCACAGAGCATCATCCAAGCTTCTTGCCCAATCCCTTCTATGGTTAATCACAGTCCGTTCTAGGATTCTTTTAAGTTCTCTATTAGAGACTTCAGCTTGCCCATTTGTCTGTGGATGATATGGAGTGGCCACCATGTGGCTAACTCCATATCGAACCAAAGCAGAGTAAAGCTGTTTATTGCAGAAATGAGTGCCCCCATCACTGATTAGTACTCTAGGGATACCAAATCTGCTGAAAATGTATTTCTGGAGGAATTTCAGCACTGTCTTAGTATCATTAGTGAGTGTTGCTATAGCTTCTACCCATTTGGATACATAATCCACTGCTACCAGAATATAAGTGTTTGAGTATGATGGTGGGAATGGCCCCATGAAGTCAATACCCCATACATCAAATAACTCAATCTCCAAGATCCCTTGTTGAGGCATGGCATAACTGTGAGGCAGATTACCAGATCTTTGGCAACTGTCACAATTAAGTACAAATACTCGGGAGTCTTTATAGAGAGTAGGCCAGTAGAAGCCACATTGGAGGACTCTTGTGGCTGTTCGCTCACTTCCAAAATGTCCTCCATACTGTGATCCATGGCAGTGCCAGAGGATCTTCTGTGCTTCTTCTTTAGGCACACATCTACGGATTACTCCGACTGCACATCTCTTGAAGAGACATGGTTCATCCCAAAGATAGTACTTTGCATCCGTGATCAATTTCTTTGTTTGCTGCCTACTGTACTCTTTGGGTATGAATCTTACTGCCTTGTAGTTTGTAATGTCTGCAAACCATGGCACTTCCTGGATGGCAAAGAGTTGCTCATCCGGAAAGTTTTCAGAGATCTCAGTAAGAGGGAGGGACGCCCCTTCTACTGGTTCTATTCGGGACAGGTGATCTGCTACTTGGTTCTCTGTCCCTTTTCTGTCTCTTATTTCTATATCAAACTCTTGCAGAAGCAACACCCATCTGATGAGTCTGGGTTTTGAATCTTGCTTTGTGAGTAGATATTTAAGAGCAGCATGATCAGTGTACACAATCACTTTTGATCCTACTAAATAAGATCTAAACTTGTCAATAGCGTAAACCACTGCAAGTAACTCTTTTTCTGTGGTTGTGTAGTTCTTCTGTGCGTCATTTAAAACACGACTGGCATAGTAAATGACGTGCAGAAGTGATGAGCGGATAATTTATACGCTTTTTGGCATTGTTTTTAGTATGCTTTTAGTATGTTTTAGTTAGTTTTTATTATATTTTTATTAGTTTTTATTTAAAATTCACTTTTCTGGACTTTACTATGAGTTTGTGTGTTTTTCTGTAATTTCAGGTATTTTCTGGCTGAAATTGAGGGACCTGAGCAAAAATCTGATTCAGAGGCTGAAAAGAGCTGCAGATGCTGTTGGATTCTGACATCCCTGCACTTGAAGTAGATTTTTTGGAGCTATAGAAGCCCAATTGGCGCGTTCTCAATTGCGTTGGAAAGTAGACATCCAGGACTTTCCAAAAATATATAATAGTCTATACTTTGCTCGATATTTGATGGCCCAAACAGGCGTTCCAAGTCAGCATCAGAATTCCCAGCGTTAAACGCCGGAACTGGCACAAAAGTGGGAGTTAAACGCCCAAACTGGCACAAAAGCTGGCGTTTAACTCCAAGAAAAGTCTCTACACATGGAAGCTTCAATGCTCAGCCCAAGAACACACCAAGTGGGCCCGGAAGTAGATTTTTTCGTCATTTACTCATTTTTGTAAACCCTAGGCTACTAGTTCTCTATAAATAGGACCTTTTGCTATTGTATTTAGAAGAATCTTTCAATCTTCGGATCATCTTTTGATCATGTTTTTATGATTGAACCCTCTTTGGGAGGCTAGCCATTCGGCCATGCCTAGACCTTGTTCTTATGTATTTTCAACGGTAGAGTTTCTACACACCATAGATTAAGGTGTGGAGCTCTGCTGTACCTCGAGTATTAATGCAATTACTATTGTTCTTCTATTCAATTCAGCTTATTCTTGTTCTAAGATATCACTTGTTCCTCAACTTGATGAATGTGATGATCTGTGACACTCATCATCATTCTCACCTATGAACGTGTGCCTGACAACCACCTCCGTTCTACCTTAGATTGAGTGGATATCTCTTAGATTCCTTAATCAGAATCTTCGTGGTATAAGCTAGAATGCATTGGCGGCCATTCTTGAGAATCCGGAAGGTCTAAACCTTGTCTGTGGTATTCTGAGTAGGATTCAGGGATTGAATGACTGTGACGAGCTTCAAACTCGCGATTGTGGGGCGTTAGTGACAGACGTAAAAGAATCACTAGATTCTATTCCGACATGATCGAGAACCGACAGATGAATAGCCGTGCTGTGACAGAGCGCGTTGAACATTTTCACTGAGAGGATAGGACTGTAGCCATTGACAACGGTGATGCCCAACATACAGCTTGCCATGGAAAGTAGTAAGAAGGATTGGATGAAGACAATAGGAAAGCAGAGAGACGGAAGGGACAAAGCATCTCCATACACTTATCTGAAATTCTCACCAATGAATTACATAAGTATCTCTATCTTTATTTTATGTTTTATTCATCTTTTAATTATTAATCCTTCATAACCATTTGAATCCGCCTGACTGAGATTTACAAGATGACCATAGCTTGCTTCATACCAACAATCTCCGTGGGATCGACCATTACTCGCGTAAGCTTTATTACTTGGATGACCTAGTGCACTTGCTGGTTAGTTGTGCGAAGTTGTGATAAAGAGTTGAGATTGCAGTTAAGCATACCATGTTGATGGCGCCATTGATGATTACAATTTCGTGCACCAAGTTTTTGGCGCCGTTGCCGGGGATTGTTTGAGTTTGGACAACTGACGGTTCATCTTGTTGCTTAGATTAGGTAATTTTATTTTATGTTTAAGCTTTTTACTTTTTGAAAATTTTTCAAAAATACAAAAAAAAATATTTCTATTTTGTTCTTCAGAGTTTTTAAGAATGGATTCTAGAGTTTCATGATGATTTGTTGAAGTATGGCTGGCTGTGAAGCCATGTCTAATCTTTTGGACCGAGGTTTCAACTTATCATCACAAGAGCTTGTTGATTTCTATCAATTTTGCTGTTGTGAGCAATGATCTGCTAAAGCTTGGCTGGCCATTGGCCATGTCTAGTGTTTTAGACCGGAGCTTTCACTGAAAGCTTGGCTGGCTGTGAAGCCATGTCTAATTCCTGGACCGGAGTCTTAGACTAGCATTGCAATGATTCCTGGAATTCTCATTAAGAATTTTGAACTCTTGTTTTTCTTTTCCCCTCAATTTTCGAAAAAGCACAAAAAAAATTTTATAAAATCTTAAAATCAAAAATATTTTTATGTTTCTTGTTTGAGTCTAGTGTCTAATTTTAAGTTTGGTGTCAATTGCATGTCTTTATTCTTCTAATTTTCGAAAATTACATGCATTATGTTCTTCATTAATCTTCAAGTTGTTCTTGATGATTTCCTTGCTCTGATCTTTAAATTCTCTTGTCTTGAGTGTTTTGTTGTTTCTCATATGCATTCTCAATTTGTTAGTGTCAATAGTATACAAACTTCTAAGTTTGGTGTCTTACATGCATTGTTTATTTGATCCTAGTGGCATTTTGATTATTCCTCATCATTAAAAATTTAAAAAAAAATTTTTAATTTGTGTCTTTTCAAGTCAATAATACAGAGAATTGAAGATTCAGAACATGCAGCAGAGGAATTACACAGAAAAAGCTGGGCGTTCAAAACGCCCAGTGAAGAAGGAAAACTGGCATTTAAACGCCAGCCAGGGTACCTGGCTGGGCGTTTAACGCCAGGATGATACAAGAGGGAAGATTTTGTTTTTAACTCAAAAAAATTTTTCAAGTTTTCATAATTTTTCAAAATCAAATCTTTCTCAATCATATCTTTTCAAAACCATAACTCTTCAATCATATCTTCTTAATCACATATTTTTCCAAATAATTTTCAATCTTTTTTATTTCTAATTTCAAAATCTTTTTCAAAAATCACTTTATTTCTTTCCCAACTTTAATTTTCGAAAATCATTCTTCAATTTTTCAAAATTTCTTCAAAATCTTTTAATTTATTTTCGAAAATTCTTCCCCTCTTCTCACATCCTTCTATTTAAGGACTAACACTCTTCCACTATCAACAATTCGAACTCTATCTCTCTTGATAAGTTTGAATTCTTCTTCTTCTACCTCCTCCTTCTATTCTTCTTTTCCTCTGACATCTCAAGGAATCTCTATACTGTGACATAGAGGATTCTATATTTTCTTGTTGTCTTCTCTTTCATATGAGCAGGAGCAAAGACAAAAGCATTCTTGTTGAGGTTGACCCTGAACCTGAAAGGATCTTGAAGCGAAAGCTAAGAGAAGCTAAAGCACTACTCTCTGTAGAGGACCTAACAGAAATTTTCAAACAAGAAGAAGACATGGCAGCCGAAAACAACAACAATGCCAACAATGCAAGGAAGGTGCTGGGTGATTTTACTACACCTACTCCCGACTTCTATGGGAGAAGCATCTTTATCCCTGCCATTGGAGCAAACAACTTTGAACTTAAGCCTCAGTTAGTTTCTCTAATGCAACAGAATTGCAAGTTCCATGGACTTCCATTGGAAGATCCTCATCAGTTTTTAGCTGAATTCTTGCAAATCTGTGACACTGTCAAGACCAATGGGGTTGACCTTGAGGTCTACAGACTTATGCTATTCCCTTTTGCTGTAAGAGACAGAGCTAGGATATGGCTTGACTCACAACCTAAAAAAAGCCTGAACTCTTGGGAAAAGCTAGTCAATGCCTTCTTGGCAAAGTTCTTTCCACCTCAAAAATTGAGTAAGCTTAGAGTGGAAGTCCAAATCTTCAGACAAAAGGAAGGTGAATCCCTCTATGAAGCTTGAGAAAGATACAAACAATTGATCAGAAAGTGTCCTTCTAACATGCTTTCTGAACGGAGCATCATAGGTATCTTCTATGATGGTCTGTCTGAACTGTCCAAGATGTCATTGGACAGCTCTGCTGGAGGATCTCTTCATCTGAAGAAGAAGCCTGCAGAAGCTCAAGAACTCATTAAAATGGTTGCAAATAACCAATTCATGTACACTTCTGAAATGAATCCTATGAACAATGGGACGAATCAGAAGAAAGGAGTTCTTGAGATTGATACTCTGAATGCCATATTGGCTCAGAACAAAATATTGACTCAGCAAGTCAATATGATTTCTCAAAGTCTGTCTGGAATGCAAGCTGCACCAAGCAATACTAAGGACGCTTCATCTGAAGAAGAAGCTTATGATCCTGAGAACCCATCAATGGAAGAGGTGAATTACATGGGAGAACCCTATGGAAACACCTATAATCCTTCATGGAGAAATCATCGAAATCTCTCATGGAAGGATCAACAGAGACCTCAACAAGGTTTCAACAACAATAATAGTGGAAGAAACAGGTTTAGCAATGGCAAGCCTTTTCCATCATCTTCTCAGCAACAGACAGAGAATTCTAAGTAGAGCCACTCTGACTTAGCAACCATGGTCTCTGATCTAATCAAAACCACTCAAAGTTTCATGACTGAAACAAGGTCCTCCATTAGAAACTTGGAGGCACAAGTGGGTCAGCTAAGTAAGAAAGTTACTGAACTCCCTCCTAGTACTCTTCCAAGCAATACAGAAGAGAATCCAAAAGGAGAGTGTAAGGCCATCAACATGGCCGAAATTGGAGAGGAGGAAGAAGCAGTGATCGCCACTGAGGAAGACCTCAATGGACGTCCACTGGCCTCCAATGAGTTCCCTAATGAGGAACCATGGGAATCTGAGGCTCACACTGAGACCATAGAGATTTCATTGGATTTACTTCTGCCATTCATGAGCTCTGATGAGTATTCTTCCTCTGAAGAGGACGAATATGTCACTAAAGAGCAAGTTACTAAGTACCTTGGAGCAAAGATTACCTCAAAAGAGACAGGACCCGGGAAAGTTCTCAATACCTTGTACATTAGGCACCATGACCTTCGAGAAGGCTCTGAGTGACCTAGGGTCAAGCATAAACCTCATGCCTCTCTCTGTAATGGAGAAGCTAGGGATCTTTGAGGTACAAGCTGCAAGAATCTCACTAGAGATGGCAGACAATTCAAGAAAACAAGCTTATGAACTTGTAGAGGCTGTTTTGGTAAAGGTTGAAGACCATTACATCCCTGCTGATTTCATAGTCCTAGAGACTGGGAAGTGCATGGATGAATCCATCATCCTTGGCAGACCCTTCCTAGCCACAGCAAAGGCTGTGATTGATGTTGACAGAGGAGAATTGATCATTCAAGTGAATGAAGAATCCTTTGTGTTTAAGGCTCAAGGATATCCCTCTGTAACCATGGAGAGGAAGCATGAAGAGCTTCTCTCAAAACAGAGTCAAACAGAGCCCCCGCAGTCAAACTCTAAGTTTGGTGTTGGGAGGCCACAACCAAATTCTAAGTTTGGTATTGAACCTCCACATTCAAACTCTAAGTTTGGTGTTGGGAGGTTCCAACATTACTCTAAACATCTGTGAGGCTCCATGAGGGCCCACTGTCAAGCTACTGACATTAAAGAAGCGCTTGTTGGGAGGCAACCCAATGTTATATTTATCTATTTTCCATTGTTATTTTATGTTTTCTATAGGTTGATGATCATGTGAAGTCACAAAAATAATTGAAAAAGCAAAAACAGAATGAAAAACAGAAAGAAAAATAGCACACCCTGGAGGAAAAGCTTGCTGGCGTTTAAACGCCAGTAAGGGCAGCAAATGGGCATTTAATGCCCAGTCTGGCACCATTCTGGGCGTTTAACGCCAGAAAGGGGCACCAAACTGGCGTTTAATGCCAGAAAGGGCACCAGACTGGCGTTTAATGCCAAAAAAGGGCAGCAGCCCGACGTTTAACGCCAGGATTGGCAGAAAGGGCGTTTTACACGCCACTTGGTGCAGGGATGAGCTATTCTTGACACCTCAGGATCTGTGGACCCCACAGGATCTCCACCTACCCTACCATTCTCTCTCTTCTTCACCCATTCACCAATCACCTCAATACCTCTTCCCCAAAAAAACCCCTCACCTATCAAATCCCACCATTCTCTCCACCCCTATATAAACCCTACTTAACTCCTTCATTTTCACACAACCTAAACACTACTTCTCCCCCTCATCCGAACCACAAAAGCCCCCTCCATCTCCTCTATTTCCTCTTCTTCTACTCTTTTCTTTCCTCTTTTGCTCGAGGATGAGCAAACCTTCTAAGTTTGGTGTGGTAAAAGCGTTGCTTTTTGTTTTTCCATAACCATTTATGGCACCTAAGGCCGGAGAAACCTCTAGAAAGAGGAAAGGGAAGGCAAAAGCTTCCACCTCCGAGTCATGGGAGATGGAGAGATTCATCTCAAGGGTGCATCAAGACCACTTCTATGAAGTTGTGGCCATGAAGAAGGTGATCCCCGAGGTCCCTTTCAAACTCAAAAAGAGTGAATATCCGGAGATATGACATGAGATCCGAAGAAGAGGTTGGGAAGTTCTTACCAACCCCATTCAACAAGTCGGAATCTTAATGGTTTAAGAGTTCTATGCCAATGCATGGATCACCAAGAACCATGATCAAAGTGTGAACCCGGACCCAAAGAATTGGCTTACAATAGTTCGGGGGAAATGCTTAGATTTTAGTCCGAAAAATGTAAGGTTGGCATTCAACTTGCCCATGATGCAAGGAGATCAATACCCCTACACTAGAAGGGTCAACTTTGATCAAAGGTTGGACCAAGTTCTCAAAGACATTTGTGAAGAAGGCGCTCAATGGAAGAGAGATTCAAAAGGGAAGCCGGTTCAACTGAGAAGGCATGACCTCAAGCCCATGGCTAGGGGATGGTTGGAGTTTATCCAACGCTCAATCATTCCCACTAGCAACCGGTCCGAAGCTACTATAGACCGGGCTATCATGATTCATAGCATCATGATTGGAGAGAAAGTAGAAGTTCATGAGGTTATATCCAAAGAACTTTATAAGGTGGCGGACAAGTCCTCTACCTTGGCAAGGTTAGCCTTCACTCATCTCATTTGTCACCTCTGTAATTTAGTTGGAATTAACATAGAGGGAGACATCCTCATTGATGAGGACAAGCCCATCACTAAGAAGAGGATGGAGCAAACAAGAGATCCCACTCATGGACATGAGGAAATTCGTCATCATGAAATCCCTGAGATACCTCAAGGGATGCACTTTCCTCCACAAAACTATTGGGAGCAAATCAACACCTCCCTAGGAGAATTGAGTTCCAACATGGGACAATTAAGGGTGGAGCACCAAGAACATTCCATCCTCCTCCATGAAATTAAAGAAGATCAAAGAATCATGAGAGAGGAGCAACAAAGGCAAGGAAGAGACATTGAGGAGCTCAAGCACTCCATAAGATCTTCAAGAGGAAGAACAAGCCGCCATCACTAAGGTGGACCCGTTCTTTAATCTCCATGTTCTTTATTTTTCTGTTTTTCGAAAATTATGCTTTATGTTTTATTTATGTTTGTGTCTTATGATCATTAGTGTCTTAGTGCCTATGCCTTAAAGTTATGAATGTCCTATGAATCCATCACCTTTCTTAAATGAAAAATGTTCTTAATTGAAAAAGAGAAGAATTGCATGAATTTCAAATTTTATAACAGATTAATTATTTTGATGTGGTGGCAATACTTTTGATTTACGAATGTATGCTTGAACAGTGCATATGTCTTTTGAATTTGTTGTTCATGAATGTTAAAATTGTTGGCTCTTGAAAGAATGATGAAAAAGGAGACATGTTAATGAGGATTTGAAAAATCATAAAAATGATTCTTGAAGCAAGAAAAAGCAGTGAAGTCAAAAAAAAAAAAAGAGAGCAAGCAGAAAAAGCCAATAGCCCTTTAAACCAAAAGGCAAGGATAATAAAAAGGATCCAAGGCTTTGAGCATCAGTGGATAGGAGGGCCTACAGGAATAACATCCTGGCCTAAGCGGCTAAACCAAGTTGTCCCTAACCATGTGCTTGTGGCATGAAGGTGTCAAGTGAAAACTTGAGACTGAGCGGTTAAAGTCGTGATCCAAAGCAAAAAGAGTGTGCTTAAGAACCTTGGACACCTCTAATTGGGGACTCTAGCAAAGCTGAGTCACAATCTGAAAAGGTTCACCCAGTTATGTGTCTGTTGCATGGATGTATCCGGTGGTAATACTGGAAAACAGAGTGCTTTGGGCCATGGCCAAGACTCATAAAGTAGCTGTGTTCAAGAATCATCATACTTAACTAGGAGAATCAATAACACTATCCGGATTCTGAGTTCCTATAGAAGCCAATCATTCTGAACTTCAAAGGATAAAGTGAGATGACAAAACTGTTCAGAGACAAAAAGCTAAAAGCCCCGCTCATCTAATTAATATTGATCTTCATAGATGTTTTTGGAATTCATTGTATATTCTCTTCTTTTTATCCTATTGATTTTCAGTTTCTTGGGGACAAGCAACAATTTAAGTTTGGTGTTGTGATGAGCGGATAATTTATACGCTTTTTGGTATTGTTTTTAGTATGCTTTTAGTATGTTTTAGTTAGTTTTTATTATATTTTTATTAGTTTTTATTTAAAATTCACTTTTCTTGACTTTACTATGAGTTTGTGTGTTTTTCTGTGATTTTAGGTATTTTTTAGCTGAAATTGAGGGACCTGAGCAAAAATCTGATTCAGAGGCTGAAAAGGGCTGAAGATGCTGTTGGATTCTGCCCTCCCTGCACTCGAAATGGATTTTCTGGAGCTACAGAAGCCCAATTGGCGCGCTCTTAATTGCGTTGGTAAATAGACATCCAGGGCTTTCCAGAAATATATAATAGTTTATACTTTGCCCGAGATTTGATGGCCCAAACAGGTGTTCCAAGTCAGCTCAAGAATTCTGGCGTTTAACGCCGGAACTGGCACAAAAGTGGGAGTTAAACGCCCAAATTGGCACAAAAGCTGGCATTTAACTCCAAAAGCATAAATTTTAAAAACATGCAATTAACACCAAACTTAAAAATTGACTCTAGACTCAAACAAGAAACACAAAATATTTTTGATTTTATGATTTTATAATTTTTTTTTGGATTTTTTTTCGAAAATTAATTTTTTTGAAAAACAAAAACAAAGAAAAAAATTTTTTGAAAGATTTTTGAAAATTTTTTGAAAAGAGAATTACCTAATCTAAGCAACAAGATGAACCGTCAGTTGTCCAAACTCGAACAATCCCCGGCAACGGCGCCAAAAACTTGGTGCACGAAATTGTGATCATCAACACTGGCGCCAAAAACTTGGTAGCGATCTCAAACGTGAATCACACTTTGTCACAACTTCGCACAACTAACCAGCAAGTGGATTAGGTCGTCAAAGTAATAAACCTTACGTGACTAAGGGTCGATCCCACGGAGATTGTTGGTATGAAGCAAGCTATGGTCATCTTGTAAATCTCAGTTAGGCTGATTCAAATGGTTATAGTGGTTTTCGAAAATAATAATAAATAAAGCATAAAATAAAGATAGAGATACTTATGTAAATCATTGGTGGGAATTTCATATAAGTGTATGAAGATGCTGTGTTCCTTCTGAATCTCTACTTTCCTACTGCCTTCCTTCCTTCCTTCTTACTCCTTTCCATGGCAAGCTGTATGTAGGGCATCACCGTTGTCAATGGCTACTTCCCATCCTCTCAGTGAAAATGGTCCAATTGCTCTTGTCACAGCACGGCTAATCATCTATCGATTCTCGATCATGTTGGAATAGAATCCATTGATTCTTTTGCGTCTGTCACTACGCCCAACAATCGCGACTTTGAAACTCGTCACAGTCATTCAATCACTGAATCCTACTCGGAATACCACAGACAAGGTTTAGACTTTTTGGATTCTCAAGAATGGCCGCCAAAGGGTTCTAGCTTATACCACGAAGATCCTGATTAAAGAATCCAATAGATACACGCTCGTTCTAAGGTAGAACGGAAGTGGTTGTCAAGCACGCGTTCATAAGGATGGATGATGATGAGTGTCACGGATCATCACATCCATCAGGTTAAAGTGCAACGAATATCTTAGAACAAGAATAAGCTGAATTGAATAGAAAATAGTAGTAATTGCATTAAAACTCGAGGTACAGCAGAGCTCCACACCCTTAATCTATGGTGTGTAGAAACTCAACCGTTGAAAATACATAAGTGATGGTCCAGGCATGGCCAAATGACCAGCCCCCATAAACGTGATCAAAGGATAATAAGGTAATCCAATAATAATGCAAAGATGTCTAATACAATAGTAAAATGTCATATTTCTACTAGACTAGTTACTACGGTTTACAGAAATAAGTCTAAATGCAGAAATCCACTTCCGGGGCCCATTTTGGTGTGTGCCTGGGTTGAGCTTGAGCTTTACATGTGCAGAGGCTTCTCTTGGAGTTAAACGCCAAGTTGTAACGTGTTTTTGGCGTTTAACTCTGGTTTGTGACGTGTTTCTGGCGTTTTACTCCATAATGCAGCATGGAACTGGCATTGAACGCCAGTTTGCGTCGTCTAAGCTTGAACAAAGTATGGACCATTATATATTGTGGGAAACCTGTATGTCTACTTTGCAACGCCATTGAGAACGCACCATTTGGAGTTCTGTAGCTCCAGAAAATCTATTTCGAGTGCAGGGAGGTCAGAATTCAACAGCATCAGCAGTCCTTTGTCAGCCTCCTATCAGATTTTTGCTCAGGTACCTCAATTTCAGCCAGAAAATACCTAAAATCACAAAAAGCACACAGACTTATAGTAAAGTCCAGAAATGTGAATTTTGCATAAAAATTAATGAAAACATCCCTAAAAGTAGCTAGATCCTACTAAAAACTACCTAAAAACAATGCCAAAAAGCGTATAAACTATCCGCTCATCAACACCCCTATGTGAACGCACACGCCATGTTTCTTAAATTTTGCCTTGTTTTTAACTATTTCACCTTCCCTACGAGGTTTTAAGCTTCTATAACATCTTTTTAAGATTTTTGGTCATATTTTTGGATACTCAAGTATTGGAAAAGATTTAAGGGTTTTAGCCGCTATTAATTGGAAAATTTAGAAAACAGAGGGTTAGGTTTCTGGCGTACTGAAAGTGGTCCAATATTATGTGGTGAATGGTTGATGGATGAGATGAGAATTAAGGAACTATTGAGTTTGGAACTGAAATGTGAATGAGCAGTGGATTGAAAAGAGTCGAGGACTCTGAATAAAGTGATGGATCCATCTTGTACTAAAAATGTCTTTGAAAACCACTACACTATTTTTTTTTATTGAGATTATGAGACGCTATGCACCCGGTCGGGGCCGAGGTTGGATCCCGCCTGTCGAGGTAGTGGCGGCGGCGTAAGGGCGGAGGTTTATCCCGCTTGCGTTTTAGATGTGAGGTCAGTGGCAATAGATCCCGCTCGCATCCCTTCGGATAATCAGAGCGTACAGGCGCAAAACCCTGGATAGTGATTCGAGCACTATATCTCGGGGGTTTCTACACCATTAATCCGAAGAGCAATATCTCCATGGAGATGTGCCGGGTTGGTAGTTGAACCGACAATGTAATATCACAGCCAGTAGGACAGACATTCATCATATGCATTTTCTATCTGTTTGTATGCTTTGCCGACTTGATATTGTTTTCCCTATCTGTATAACATGTCTAATTGCTATTTGTATTATTTGCTATATATGCTTCTACTTGTGTTTTACTTTTGTTTTACTTGTGCTTTTACTGGGATTGAGGAGGTTCAGAAGGTGGTGGCGATGGGATCGCCTGGCGGATCGGTTGGTGAAGGCTGTGGGACAGCGGTATTTGATTAGAGTAGAAATCCCCTAAGATAGATTACCCTTTTATGGTACTATGGTTTAAGTTTTGTTAAGGTTTTACTTATTATGCTTATTTGGTTTAAAATGCTTTAAGCTGGAATTCTTGTGATGGATATGGAGTCTAGGATTGCCTTTGGCGTCCCGGGGTCTTACATCCTACATCACTGGGTGTTGTTACCATACTGAGAACCTCCGGTTCTCATGCCATATTTCTGTTGTTATTTTCAGATGCAGGTTGCAACCCACCTTGGTGAGTTGTTTGGTTGGTGACAGAAGCAGAGGATCTGGATACCTTTTGAGTCTTTTTTATTTATTTTGTTTATTTATATATATCTCTCACTTTTGTATTTTTATTTTGGCCTAGAGGCTTGTATTTGAGAGAGAACAAAACTTGTATAAGCCATTTTAAACTTCAGTTTCCTCTTATTTATATATTTGGCTAGCTGGCTTAAACTCCGCGAGCCGTGACTAGTTTCCTATGATATTACACTATTATACTATTATTTTTGTTTATATCACATCTGTTCCTTGTGCTTTAAGTTAGACGCTTCGTTAGTTCGTTTTGCACTTTTAAATTTTGTTTTTGAGCTATATCCTTTATCAGGCTTTTAAATAATATTATTCCTTCTATATATCATATGTACAAGTTTAGAACTATCGTAATCCTTGATTAATTTACCGAAATCTTACCTACGTACGAAATCAAAATTAACGAAAACTCTGAAGAAGCTTTTTTATCGAGTTGCTGAAGAAGAAAATGCCAAAAATCGTCTATACCTCCTAAAATTCTAGTTGGCCAAATCCAAAAAGAAGAGAAGCTATACCACTATTAACTTTCACCAAATAAAAGTAACACCAACACATAGAAAAAGAGATACAAACACTATCACTAGATTAGATTTTTTATTAAAGTTAGGAATCTCAAGAAAAGGTTGAAAGTTCTATGGTTTTTCATTCTCTTCCTCTCTCACTGCCATTCTTTCTTTTCTTTCTTCAAAATGAAACATGCACGGTTGGATTTGGCAATGAGAACGATGATGATTAATGTTAATAATAATGACTAAGTGGGTTTGGTGACACACGGGGTTAGGTGTCATCCATCAACCATGATAATTATAAAAACTGAATATATTTAATAATATATATGAGTTACTAATATAAATGACATTAATAATATAATGATAAAAAATATATGGTGAAGTATTAATAAAACTAAGTTGTAACACTTCATAAATTTTAAAATTAAATAATTAATTATTTATGAATTATTATATTATATTAAAATTTTGTTTTTAAAAAAATTATTTTTAACAAAAATAATTAAATAAAATTTTATAATTATTGAAGTTTAATTTAATTATAATTATTTTATTAATTTAAATTATTTATTAAAAATTATTTTGATAAAAAATATAATTAAATTGATTATTATTATTATTATTATTATTATTATTATTATTATTATTATTATTATTATTCAGGAAACGTAGCCTTCAAAAGAATAAAAAAAGGAAATGGAACTTGACTTACCATGTATGCATATATATAAATATATATAATCATGACATGTGTTTCATTTCCTTATTAAACCATGATACCTAATGAGCTTGACACCCACAAATTTTCTTTCATTTCCAATAATTTTAATTATTTTTATTTCTTTCATTAATCACCGAACTAAGCAAAGAAAAAATAGGAAGGAACAGTGAGAGGAAAAAGAAAGAAAATCGAGAGAGAGAACGTAAAACCATGGTCAACCTTCTTCCGAGTTTAATTCATTGGATTTGTAATTCTAATAAAAAATTTAATCCAATAAAAATATTTGTATTTTCTTCTTTTACATGTTGTCGTTATTTTTATTCGGTAGGAGCTAATGATGACATAGTTTCTCTTTTTTTAAGTTTGGCCAATTAGAGTTCTAGGAGGTACAGACGATTTATGACGTTTTTTTCTTCAGCAGTTCAATCAGAAAACTTCTCCAGAGATTTTGTTGTTTTGATTTCGTACGGAAATAAGATTTGGTAATTTTATAAGCGAATATTGATTTGGTTAATTATTGTTTGAGTTTCAATGAGTTTGTGTTGAATTATTATTGTTATTTGTGATTTGTTGGTTTGGTTACGAAGAAAGGTTAGCTGTGGTTGTTTTAATGGTTTTGTGACTGTTGTGATGTGTTATTTTGAGAAAATTGATGAAATTTGGTGGTTGAAAGATTAAATTAAAAGTTGAAAAAAATCAGTAACCGAAAGACTCAAAAATAGATTAAAATACATGTAATATTTTAAAAGGGAAGAACTCAGGGTTTTGGTTTTGGAATAAGAGAAAGATTAATATTTAATTTTTTTAAAGATAAAATTGTATTTGTATATAAAAATCAAAGTACAATTTGTAATTATATAAATTTTTAGGTATTTTGGGTAATAAATAAAGTACGAAAATAAAAATGGCTATTTCATAAAAATTTAAGGTTATTTTTATAAATATAAAAATAAGTGAGTGTTTCAAATGTAATTTTATAAAATATTAAGTTTTAAGAAAAGATATAAATATTATTTATTTATTATTTAAATTATTCTATTTATATCACGGTTAATATTTTATTACAAATATTAATTAGTAAAGATTTTAGTAATATTATTATAAGTTAGAGAAGGACAAACAAAGTGATCTTAAAGGCTTTAAAAAACACATACTTAATTAAAGTACCTTATAATTCTTTTTCATAAGACACTTAGAGAAAGGCGATGGAATAATGCAAAGATAAATTATATTGTGAAATGATAAGAAAGAAAGAAAGAACGAAAAAAATGAGATAAGCAAAGATAGGGTGGTGAATCCGACGAGATTTGCTTCCAGAGATACATCGGTCAATACAGAGGATGGTCGCACCTGTAAGATAGAGGTTGCTTACAGAGATTATCGATACATATATTGGCTAGAGAGAGCCTCACTTGTAAGGCCGAGGTTGCTTACAGAGATTATGTTTGCTTACATCAGCTCAAGAGAGTCGCACCTGTAAGACAAAGGTTGCTGAGTTAAGTGAAAATATAATTCGATAAATAACAGAGAACAAAAAAATTAAAAGAATAAAAGAACAATTCTAAAGAACCTCTCTCACAGGAGAGCAGAGGGAAGGAATGAAAGAATGTATTAATTAAAGGAATCTCTACCGCAGTAGAGTAGAGAGTAAAGATTAAAAAGAAATTGAGTGCTGTTTGGGTCTTAGTGCCAAGTGTCTAGTGAGGACGACGATGTGTAACGCTCACTTGATACTATAAGGATGGTTCAATGAGGACGGCGATGCGTAACGCTCACTAGAAACCGAAAGAAAAGTTCTCCAATGAGGACGGCGATACAAAACACTCATGAAAAGACATTGGCTGAGATAAGGATGACTGTACGAAACGTTTATCTCAAAATCAGTGTCGAAAATCGGACAACAAACCAACACATGAGCTCATAGTCTATATAAGACTACACATGCATCATACTTGTTTGCACATATTTATTTGTGATTGTGTTTTCTGTGATTGTGTGTATTTCTAATTAGATTCTATGTTCTATAATTGCTCAGTTGAATTGTAAGACCCCGAATTTTTTAAAATTAAATAATTGACTATTTATAAGTTATTATATTATATTGAGATGTAATTTTTAATAAAATTATTTTTAACAAAAATAATTAAATAAAATTTTATAATTATTGAAGTTTAATTTAATTATTACTTATTTTATTAATTTAAATTATTTATAAAAAATGTTTTAATTAGATAAATATTAAATTAATTTTATTATTATTATTAAAATTGAAAAAACAAAGAAAATTTGGCCGAAGCCATTTGTCAGCCAAGGAAAGACAATGAAACAAAACGTGGCTTGAATATATATGAAAACGTGAAAGCTTCTATGGCAACCAAAAGCTTCTGAGTTCACTTTTTTTTTTAAGATTCGTAACTTCAATAAAAAATCAAATTCGTTAAAAATGTTCGTATCATTTTTCTTTACACGTTGGCATTATTTTTGTTCAATAGAAATTGACAGTGATGTAGTTCTTCTTCTCCTTGAGTTTGGCCAATTGGAGTTCTAAGAGGCACAGACGACTTCTGACGTTTTCTTCTTCAACAGCTCGTTAGAAAGCTTCTCCAAAATTTTCGTTGATTCTGATTTCATACAAAGGTAGAGAATTTCATATTGAAATTAACTGTTTTAATTTATGAATGCCATAAAAGTCTAGTGGATATTTGCAAATAATTTATGATTGTTTGGAATGACTGAATGATAAGTTTGAATTGCATTTGTGACTGAATGTGATGAATATGTATTTGATTTCTTGATTGCTTAGGAATGCTGAGAATTATGATTGTTGAGTTGGAAAGTTGGTTTGATTTGTTGATATTAAAATGAGATTTGAAAATGATTTCTGATTTTGGAAATGTTTGAAAAGAGGTTGAGAATAGTTCGGTTGGGACCCGAAAAGGGTGACAAAGTCCAAGTTTTAGGAGAGATATTGTCAAAATTTTATTATGAAACTTAAAACTTTGTTTGAAATATTTAGAAAAAGGTTGAACTTGAGAAATTGTATTATTTGGCTTTTGATTTATTAAGAAAAGATTTAAGTTTGGGTTTGATTTATTAAGAAAGACTTTATGTTTTGAGTTTGATTGTTGTCCTCCCTAAAGTCTCGAGACCCTGCCGTGAGATTCATTTAATAAATGATTCTTTTAAAGAGGTTTAAATCTGAAATGGTTTTGAATTTGGTTTGGGAAAATCATGCTTAGGAAAGACTAGTTTTTGTATGAAAGAAGAATTTGTTGTAAGTAAAGTGGTTTCGGAGGTTTGGAAAGGTTATAAAGAGAGGAGTTGGTTTTAAATAAAAATGACTTGAATCCGGTTTATTAAGTAAAGGAACCTCTGCCATAGAAGAGCAGAGAGCAATGATTGATAAGATATTGAGTGTTGTTGGGCCTTAGTGTCAAGTGTCTAGTGAGGACAGTGATACGTAACGCTTACATGACATAATAGAGATGGCTCAGTGAGGACGGCGATACGTAACACTCACTGGAGGCTGTGGGATTTATGTGTGAATGATTGTGTGGAGATGTCCGTGTGTATGGAATGGCTTCCAAGAGAAAGTGGCACATGCTTCAGCTGGAGAATCAGCGCCTGCAAGTACTTGCAGAGGTCATGTTCGGCATACTTTAGCTGGAGAATCAGAACCTGCAAGAAGTAGAAACTTGTAGAGGTTATGCCACTGGAATGCCTTATCTGACTTGCGAGTCGGATTGCGTCGGGTGCGGGTAAAAATCGACAAATGAGCTCATTACCTGCGATAGGACTAGACATGCATCATCATTGTTTGCACATTTGTATTTGATTGTGTTTGCTTATCTTGTTTCTCTGTGATTGTGCTATTTGTCTTATTGCTATTTGTTTGTGTGTTGATCTGTTTCCTGTGCTATTAGTTTGTGTATTAAGGTGACTGAGAACTGAGGTTGTGATTGAGATTTGTCTTAAGTTCGGAAATTTAAAGAAGGTAATTAATTATATAAAGTAATAGTAAAAAGTATTTTCAAAAGGTTTGATAAAAATATAGTTTTATTGAGTAAAGTTAATTATTTGTATTTTATTTCATTACTCTTACGGCATTCCCATTTTCTACTTAGAACACGTGGTTTGTTCTCACTCTAAAATCTTTCACCCTTTCAGTGATACAGGTTCGAAGACTGAGTTAGAAGCTGCGGGCGATTATTAGCCTTATTTGAGTTAAGTTTATGTGTTGAGTCGCTTTCCTAGAATTCTCTCGCCTTTGTTAGTTAAGATTTTATTTTATACAGAGGGATAGGAGTTGTATCTGAGTTTCATTTGAATTCTTTTGTATGATATTTATTATTCTTATTAACTATGTGACTAGTATTGCTTGGAGATCTTTGATATATGATTTTAATTAATAGAAACAAAATTTTTCGGCTTTTTCTTAAAAATTGAAATACGAAATCGAACCAAAGGCTCAATATTAAATAGTAAATACGAAAAACAGGTCAGTAACGCCTCACTTTTCGTATGATCATTACGTGCTGAAAGTTAGGGTATTACATGGATTATACTTTGTTGACTGTTCTTATTGACTGAGAACATAATAAAACGAACTTAACTTCTAACCCTGACCCTATTAAGAACTCCACAATTTTTACCCCCTATTTCCACCCCTTTCAGCTACAGGTGCGAAGGTTTAGTGCGGAACTATAGGCCACATAGAAGATTATGTTCACGAGTTGAGTTGTTAGATTTTATTTTTCCCTCGTCGTTTATTATCTTTTGGTTTTTAGAGGGGTAAAATTTGTAGTTGAGGATCATTGATTAAGTCTATGTATATAACGCTCTGTGAATATATATATATATATATATATATAATAAAGTATTAAAACTATGTAATGTTTTGTGTAATATGCTAATTTTCGAGAACGAAAATTTTTATAAGTAGGGTAAGATGTAACACTACGTATTTTTGAAAATTAAATAATTAATTATTTATGAGTTATTATATTATATTGAGATTTTATTTTAAAAAAAAAACTATTTTTAACAAAAATAATTAACTAAAATTTTATAATTATTAAAGTTTAATTTAATTATGACTTATTCTATTAATTTAAATAATTTATTAAAAATTATTTTAATAATAATAATAATAATAATAATAATAATATTATTATTATTATTATTATTATTATTATTATTATTATTATTATTATTATTATTATTCAGGAAACGTAGCCTTCAAAAGAATAAAAAAAAAGGAAACGGAACTTGACTTACCATGTATGTATGTATATAAATATATATAATCATGATATGTGTTTCATTTTCTTATTAAACCATGACACCTAATGAACTTGACAACAACAAATTTTCTTTCATTTCCAATAATCTTAATTATTTTTATCTCTTTCATTAATCACCGAACTAAGTAAAGAAAAAAATAGGAAAGGAACAGTGAGAGGAAAACGAAAGAAAGTCAAGAGAAAGAGAGAGAACGTAAAACCATGGCCAACCTTCTTCCGAATTTAATTTCTTGAGATCCGTAATTTTAATAAAAAATTTAATTTCATAAAAGTATTTATATCTTTTATTTGGAATAAATAGTATGACTATAATTTAATTTTTTTTTGTCGATGAATTGGATAATCTCCAATCCTAAATTACACACTCACACACACCATACTCACACATATATGATATCTTCTTTTTGATCAAGTTTGTACTACATGAGACTTGAACCCAAGACCTCTTGAGAAGAAAGAGGAGTATATGCCACTTGAGCTAAATATTAATATAATAAGGTCTATAATTAAATTTAGAGATTTATTATTGTGATAGTGATCATAATATTGAAAAATAAATCTTTTATAATTTAATCTAAATTATTCTTGGTCATAGAATTATTAAAAAGGACATTATAATCCGCAAAGATCAATATATATAATGGTCTTCATTGAATGGAGATTAATAGATCTCTTTTTTTAAATTATATATATAGATGGTACATATAGAGATATGACCATTGAACTGACTCAATCTGAAAATTTCTAATGGTTATAATTACCGCATAGTTGTCAATAGGATATTCTCAAGATGAACATAGTAATAGAGTTTCCTTTGACCTGCGACTATCATACTAATTAACAATATATTTATTATACTTTGATTTCGGACACCTAATACTCTAGGGTGCTAGTTGAATTGATATTGGGTATGATTTAAATACTTATAGAATTAATGATTAGTCAATAAGAAATCCGTCAACTCTCGGTAAAGAGTTTGAGCTCTATGATTATAATGACTGAGATGAATAAAACTTTGGCCAAGGGGATTAAATGAATGAAGAAATGAGTTTCTTAGGTCATTCACAGTTCATTATAATAATAGTAACAAGTTAGAGTTTGACAATTAAACCATACTTTAAGGGTTAACCAAGACCTGAAAAGATGGAAGGAATTATACTTTGTTCTTCTGAGGTTCTTAGTAAAAATATATTACTCATACTATCGGGTCGTTGAGGAGTATTGCTAGATACCAACTTTGATTAGTAAATTTAGTATGACTAATTTACTACTTGCTTAGTATTGAACCTATGGGGTCACACACTAACAAGTGTTCTAATCTTTGTTGTAGAATTATTTAATTATTATTTTGATTTGATCAAATAAATAATTATATTAATTCAAATGGAATATTATTGTATTCTTTGCTAGCACCAAGAATAAAATAATAATATGATAATTGAGAATATTAAATGAAATTTGAGAATAATTAGTTATTTTATTTCTGAATTTAAATTATAAATTTGGATGAGATTCAAATCGATTATGTTTTAAATTGTTATTATATGATTCATAAAATTTGAAGGATTTGAATTTGGAATTTCAAGATATGATTTAAATTTGAATTGAGAATCAAATTTAAAATCAGTAACAAATCTCATACTATATATATGTATGCCAAGAGTAGAGGAAAGGTGATAGAATAACAAGAGTTTTATTCCTTTACCTCTACACTCATAAATGCATGTAAGCCTGATTCTTGGAGAATAATTTTATTGTGTGCAAAAAGTTGCAAAAAAGTTTTCAATTTAGATCAGTTAAATCCATTGGTCAAAAAGTTGACAGCAAAGGTTGGCTCGGTGTGAATACGCATAGCGCCTTCATACCATTGAAGGAGAAAAAGATTTTTTCTAGCGTACTCAGGTATTTAGATCTAATCTATACATATATTACATTATTGGAATAAAATTTAAGCACAAAATAGATGTTTAGGATTACTTTCTTTTCTTCTACTGCATGTTATGAACACATGATAATCTTTCAGTGGTATCAGAGCTTTGGCTTTTGTGTTTAAATTTTGGTGTTTGCTACGGTACGATGATAAATTCATACGTACCGATATGTTAAAAATATGGACAAATAGTAACAAGCCACTTGGAATTTATTTTCCACATCAGCATTTAATTTTTCTTTTTTAAATATATATTATTTCACAACTTTAACTAATATACCCCTTCAATTAAATAAAAACAAAAATAAATTTTTTATTTAATTTTATAAAAAGTCTTAAACATCCTTACTTTATTTGATTAGACAAAAATACCCTTTTAAATTAATCAAATTTTAGAATTCAATTAATCCTAATTTTATAGTTTCAATTAATTTAAACAACAAAACAAAAACATATAAAAAAAATAAAAATCAATCGTTCTTCGTCTTCTCCAATTTCTATAATCATTCGTGCGCCTTTTGAAGCAAAGCAAAACATATCAAAAAAATTAAAAAATCAATCTGTTCTTCATCTTTTTCAATTCTCCTAATATCATTAGTGCCCCCTCCCCTCTCCTCTGAAACACGCCAAAACGGCAAAACCCTAGCCCTAGGTTCTTTGCCGCCGGCGTCCCCGGACTCAGCGCTTCCGCTTCTTCCTCTTCCCTCTGTCCGGAACCCAGGTAGTTCGGCACATCGTCCCATCCTCGCTGGCTTCTCTGTCCGTGGCTTGGAGCAGCTCGCCATCGGGTCACCGCTTGCCGTCGTCTCTGCTCTCGTCGTCGTGTCGCCGGTTGCCGCCGTGTCTCTGTCGAAGGTTAGTGGCCCTGCTTTTGATTTTGCTTTAGTTGCTGAATGCTCGATTTTTTCTTCTTCCTGTTAATTTCTAAAATTTTTCTTTTCTTTTTTTTTCATCAGAAAAAAATTGATAAAAAAATTTTAATTTTTTGGTCTCAAAGATATCTGTAGTGAAGCTAGTGGATCCTGAAGTGAAGGAACGCAACGATGAGGAAGAAGGAGGTGAAGAGTTGTCTGATATATACCACTCACCGCAGTTTTCCAAGCTGAACTATGCGGAGATGATGGAGAAGTTCAAGGTTTGTATATATGCTGATGAGAGATCCCAAGACATTTTATCAAACACCTAGGAAGCTCACTGGGAAATACGCCAGTGAGGGATATTTCTTCCAAAACATTCGGGAGAGCAGGTTCCGAACCCTCGATCCGGATCAGGCACACCTCTTCTTCATACCAATCTCCTATAATAAGATGCGTGGCAAGGTAAATATTTTCAGTATTTTTTGGTTTTTGCAATGTCTTTGGATTATTTTAACTAACTGTATTTACAAGAATGTGTAGCACTTTGTTGGATAGGGGAGCGTTGTTATTTTTTTAAGTGGTGGTTACTATTGAGATCTGAGAAGGTTGTGGCATTTGGTTGATGTCTTAGTGTCAATAGCTGTCTTGTTATGGTAATATGTTAATAATGGTAATGAATGGTTTTTTAAGGATTAATTTGTGAATAAGGAATGAGGATACGGCAAAGTGTTTGAACTTTGTTTCGGATATGCGGTATTAGCACCGTTCTTCACTTGTTTCTTCAAATGGGAGGCTGCAAAAGCTGCAGTAAGTTTCTCAGTATAATAGCTTAAATTATATTATTTTATATCATTTTGAATTTTTGTTTGTTGATCATCCACCCCTCCCCCCAAACCCTACTTTTTCTTGGCAGATGCTTGGAAATTCATTTCAAAGGAAGCCTACAATCTTGAGAAATGGGGGTACTCCACCAGTGGTTGTAAGGCATCTTTTCTTTGCTTCCCTGACAGTTCTTGAATTATAGTTCCCTGAAGATTCACTTTTCATTTTCATTTTCCTCACATAATTCTAGTGTACTTCATCTACTAATCTGCTCTACATTATTGCATAGTAGTGAAAGCATTGACCTTCATATTTATATTTTGTTTCCATTTTCATTTATCCTTTTGGTTGTTGAATATTTAACACGTTAACAGAAACCAAAACGAAGACCATCTTTACAATATGGTGATAAGTGCCAACGTTCCTCACGCAGCATGTCTGTTAGTCCTACTCCTGAACGTGTTCGTGTCAGGGGCGGTCGCCAGCATTTAACACCATAGCATCCACTTTTGAGAAGCCTAAAGATAGGAACCTTTCAACCCCACCTCCAATTGTGAGAAAAGTGTATCCAAAATCAGGGACAGCAAACTTGAATACTCTTTCTCTTGGTCTTGGATCTAAGTCTTCAGCCATAGCTCGGCTTACTTCTAGTTTTGAAATGCCTTCAGCACGGGGAAAGTTGATACCTCAGTCACTTAGAGGTATGAAATAATAAACTTGATGAGTTTCCTCCTCCATTGATATTTGATTTCAGTAATAGATTTTGCTTTAATGTAATATTCCTCATCTGTTTCTTGCGTTGTTATGGTGTAAAGTGACTTCCAATACACTCAAATCAAACCCAAAAAGAAGTGATAGTGAGGATTCTATGAGCAGCGGATTAGAATCTCTTACAGAGGAAGATGCAAAAGAAGGTGAAGCTGACGATGATGAAGGACTCCCAGTTTATCCGCATGGTAGCGTTAACACAGCTTCTAGCAATCCAGTACCAGACAACGAGAGGTATAAGCTTTTTCTTAAGGTGATTCAAAGATGATAGCTAAGATGTTACACATATTATATTAAATAGTTTAGTCAAACATATTAAACCATCTAACAGTTCTCAGCTATCATCTTCATATAAAATCACCTTCATCTTAGTCACCTTTTCTTAATACCTTCAAAACTGTATTTATAAGATTTATTCATTTTGGTTCTTACTTGTTTGAGCTACATGCATGCAGGCTTATCTGTCAGCAACAGAGTTCAAAGAAAAACTTGGCATGACGAAGACTGAATCTTACAAGTTGCCGAAATGGAAACAAAACAAACTCAAAGTGACCGTTCAATTATTCTGAGGTTTACATTATACTTTGCCTCGTGTTGATTCAATGCAGTTCAAGTTGCAAGTAGAAGGAAACTTTGCCTGTCACTGTCTACATATTTTTTAACTTCCACATTGTTGTCTTTGCTCTTTTTCTTATACACCTCAGATATGCTATCTATTCTGTAGTGATAAACTGGCATGGATTGAAAGGGACAGCATTAGTGTTTTTTAACATAGCTGCTTCTGCTCCTCCCAAGATGGATTTCATGATGTAGAGAGAAACTGGAGATTTTCCACCATTCTCCACCTTTATTTGTAGTGGTTTGATGATGTGCAGAGTTTTTTTTCTTTGTTGAGAACTGCTTGAGGTTGCCTTTATTGAGTTCTCTCTAATCATTCTTTCATTCATTATTAATTTTGGTGAAGCAATTTTGAGCTTGCAATTTGATAATATCTTAGGTTGTATTGATAATTGAGGATAGCATTTGTACAGCAGAGTGTATAAACCACTCAAGTTATTTTTTTTGCAAATAAAAGTATCATCTTTTTCTCTTCTTATTCTTGTTTATGGCAACTTTTTCTTGCTTTTGTTGATCTTCAACTCTACAAATTAAGTTTAGAAGAAAAGCATCTTAAAGTTCACAGCGTCCTAAAAAATAAGCATATATTTAATTATTTATTTATTTATTAAAAAGATAATTAAAACATAAATTAATACGAAGAATAAACACAGATAATTAGAAAAAATTTTGATTTCAAAATATTGATAGACTACTGAAAGAAAATCTTGGAACAACGATTAATCGTCTTTGTAATCTCAAAGTCTCTATAATTTCAAAATTACGATTTCAAGCCATAAAATTAACTACGGTCTCAAATTCTGAGTTAATGCAGAATGCTATGTTTATAGACTACTGGTCTACTATAAGAATATCATTTATTAAAAGTAACATATTTCTCGCTAAATATTAAAATTACTGTGTCCATATCTTTAGTTTTCCAATTCCAAAACAAAGTCACCATTTTGAAGTTCTTCTCCATTGGAACCAGTTCCTTCAATATCACCTTTCCCCTCATTATATCTACTACCATTCACATGCACCACATTCTTCTCCTGCTTGAGTTTCCAACTTAGTTTTAACACAATACAATTTTAGTATGCTCATCAAGATTTTCAACATAGTTTTAACAAAACCTCAGATGTCCATGATGGAGGAAGTGGCTTCAAGGGTATAAGGGACCTCAAAAACACCACGAATGAGAAACAATATATTAAGTAAAGTAGCATTAGAACACAGGGTATCCTTCACAGTTCAAGTTTCAGTTTGGTATATCCCATCTATCTATCTATCTATCTATCTGTCTGTCTGTCTGTCTGTCTGTCTATCTATCTATCTATCTATCTATCTATCTATCTATGTTACTTATAACAAAATTTTTAGCCAAATTTTAATAAAGTTTTAACACATTCTTAATAAAGAGTAACAAAATTTTCCAAATCTTTCTTATGTTAAGCATATTAGAAAAAGAAACCTAACTTTTAGGAGCCAGAAACAAAATCATGAAATTTAAACATGATCAAATTCAGACCAAAACCATAATCAGAAAAATCAATGTCTAATCTTATTAAAACATGATCAAATTTGGTCTCTGCACTACAATAAGAAATAAATGAAATCGAATTAAATGCAAACTTGATCCTGTGAGTTACAGTATATGAACAAAAATTTGGAACTTCCATATTTGCCCACTTTCAATTCTTTTTTAATGTTCAAAGTGGGAAACACCAAATTGGATCCATTATCATACAACTGACCAATTTATAAAAGAGAAAGCTAAGCAATGAACAGTGTTGTCTTCTGCAGCAAGCACTTTCCATGCTATGGCTTGTTCATATGAAACATGCCTCCCCATTGTTGACATGCATATTCCAGCTGGTAGATAAGCATAACCCTGATACAAGAACACACATTCACCATTTTTTTAATAGGGAAGTGTAGTTTGCAACAAGAAAATGCAATAACAATGTGAAACAACATAGTTTCCATCTTTTGTTTTCTATTTTCCATATATTATATTCTCAATACTTTTAGCAGAAAAAAAAAGTTATTAACTCAATACTGATCTCCCAAAAAAAAAACGAAATCCGTAAGTTTAGCAGACTAAACTTTTAGCCCTCATGATCGTAAGAAAATCTCAATACTGATCTCCCCAAATACAATAATTATTAACTCATTTATTAATTTCACTTCTAGGATCACCAAAAAAAGTTAACAAAAAATAAAGAACAGCAACCTTCATCCCAGGCATCTGGACCCAATCGACAGCAGTCCCCGTAGCCTTGGATAGGAACTCTGTCAAAAAGAGTTTGCATTTACTTATGGTTCTAAAACAAAATCAAAAAGAGTGAAGCCCCCTGGTTCTAGATTAACCTTTCTGTTGCATTCCAATTGCTACAATTGAAGAAAAACCACTGACATGCAACATACTAAGGCCAAAAGAGTATAAAAGAGTATAAAAGAACTAAATTTCAATCTCCAAAAGAGTATAAATTCATACATAGTCAAATGGAAAAATTAAATAATCCGGCAAACAAATACCAACACAAACGTAAACAAAATATAATGTCGTATGTCACTAGACGGCTCATATGCCCATAAGAAAATAATAAAAACAAAAATAATAATAAATATCCTATGTTGCAAATCTAATCTTGTGGAAATTCATAATCATCACGATGGTGATTATCATTCAGCTTATTAAGATTTTCAATGGCATTATTTTTGACCGTATAGCTGATCGTATTATGAATCTTTAACACAAGTGAGACTGCAATCTTCATGCGAACCCCATCATCCACCTAATAAAATTTGAATAATTAACATTAGGCTTAACTACTTAAATATAGAAGAAAGAACGAAGGAAAAGATTAGTGCATAACATTACCTTTATGTTAAAATTATCATCTTCAAAACAAGCTATCATCCAACTTGCAACCCATACACCCGCGTCACTCCTACATATCGAGGAAGCTATATTAGAGTATTATATAATTGCACTAAATTTCATTTCAATAACTACTAATTATACGATCTTACGATCCAGCTTCGAGGGTCGGAAGGCCTTCCGGCTCTTCAAATTCAAATTGTGAAGAAATCAGATTTGGAGTGGTCTCAAAGTCATAGAATGAACGATCTTCCAATACCTCGTCCAAATAAATGGCCTGTTTATGTCTATGTTAGAGTTTGTTTTTTTAGTCATATATGTAGATAATTAACAAAAAAAAAGGAAAATATAGTTACTAATTTCAAGGCTGTCCTCTTTCGCTTGAACTGTTTCTCAATGGGTAATGGGTCTAGCAAAATGATTTATCCTTTAACACAATCAATCACTACGAGGTACCAGTGTTCATGACCTTCGTCAGTAGTTTCAAATACAGGGATAAAGACCTAATCAAGAGAAAGTCATTTTAGTTATTAATATTATTTTATGCCAATATTTGCTAATATGAATTTAAAATGATATAAACTTACTCTTTTTAAGCAGTCAACTTTGCCCAAATAACCATATGTGATACAAAGTGGCAGACTTTTAGGATCCAATTTTGTCTTCTCTGACAGCTACATTATTTCAGCCACTAGTTTATATGCGCAATACAAATAACAACTACCAATATTATTTTAGTATACACTCCTAAATACTTACCGCAAAAGTTGTGGGTAAAAACCAATAACCAATTTCTCTGGTCAACTGTATGCTCATCATATCTGCTACTAAGTCTAGCACAAGAGAAACGATTGGCTTTCCTGGCATCAAGCTCCTGAATACATCTCTGCGAGCTGTAAACTCTGAAATTACTATATCCTCCTTGTAGCTGCCAAAGATAATTTAACATAAATAAAAATAGCTAAACAAATCAACAACACCGTTAACAAATAAAATTCTAATTGAGTTTACTTACTTATCCATCAAATGATTACCATACAAGTATGCTGCAATTGCAAGTTCAGTTTCGTTTAAACCCATTGAAGCTGTTGGTCTAAAACAGACTTGCACCCACTAAATATATAAGAAAAACTGTTATTAGTAAAAAAAATAATAACAATAATAATAAACTACTTATTACTTAGTACTCACACTAGGTAGCTCTAATCCAGGAATATCGATTGGAGCAAGTGAATCTGTTCTCCTTTTTTTAGCAATTGACAGATCTGTCTTGGCCTTCTCAATACACCATAGCAACAATGAATTATTTGACGCACTACTTTGTTGGTTAAGAGTCTTAGATAGCTAAAAAGATTGCTCAACATTACCCAAGTCATAAGTATATTATGTAATCAGAAATATATGGGGGTCATAGATCGGTCCTACACTCACAAATCAGTACACTGTCTTTGCAATCCAGCATCATATTTTTGATCCTTTCTTGACAATCTACACAATTGATTTATAAGTCTAATGCTCAGGCTGCAATAGCATAACCTCCCCGAAAACATGATTTTCTAACATAGAACTTCTCATCAACACATTTTAAAAAATTCCCTAACAAGAGAATGATCTAGGTTGTACAAGCAACAATCACCGCTTAACTACAAGATGGTTTGCAACATGCACATGTCCAAGGTCCAAATCTTCAATTCTTCAGAGCACCAACAATAACAACTCGAATTTAGCTGCACAGTAATTTAAACATCTCTGTTTAATAGAGACAAAATGAGGGATGCTAGTTAACCATAGGTCAGAGCAGATAAGACAAAAATGAACTACAAGATGCTAATACAAATCCAAGTTAAAGATTTAATAAATTAGTTGTAACTAGTGACCATACAAAAAAATGGATTTCTTCATAAAAAATTTAGCCCACAGATTCTACAATAACCAGTGAACTAGCTGAAAGTAATGTTAACATGTCAGCAAAAAATAAAGGTTGCTAAAAATGCAGATAGAAAAAATCAGAGGCACATAATTCAATGGATATGACCGAACAATTAAATAACAGATTGGTCACGGAGAACACCAGGTGACAGCCCCACTTCTAACTAGTGGTTAATACTTTTATATAGAATGAATAGAATGTACTACTCGTATAATAATATTAATACCAAATTATTCAGCTCATGTAAAAGTACCCAACCAAAATGAGATAAACAAAACATACGATACATACAATCTGTATCATGTTTTAATTTAACGAAAGTATAGAGAACCACCTTTTAGTTAGCCAACATTAGTGTTTAGGTTTATAATTTAGGATTTAAGGTTAAAGATTTACGAGTTAGCGTCTAGATTTTAAGATAAACAAAATAATTTTAAAAAAGTTGGCTGATGTTGGCCAAAAAAGGCTGGTTACCTAGAATCACTCTTTAATTTATATTCCAAATATGTAGTCTAAGGGGTCAATCAGTTAATTCAGCTTCAATAATTTCTATTATTTGATTAATGAAATGCATTTTTCTATAAAAAAGAATATGATTAAGAATGAGAGAAGATAATAAAAGGAAATGGATGGTAAGAGATCCTCTATGGAAGATCATGGGAAAAAAAAGGAGAGAGAAGAGGGAGAGAGGGGGGGATTTAAAGTGCTTTCTATGACGTGTAGCTTACAAATCTCAACATGTTTAAGTGGGAAAGTCCTCTAAAAAGAACATTAGCTTTATACCAAATAGATGTGACAAGTTTAATCACATCCTACAAAACATGCTTGTTCTGAAAATCTGTTTTATGCAAGGCAATGAAATATATTAGACAGAAGACGGGAACATATGTGACAGAAGTATACTAAGTTATTCTAATTATCTTCCCCCCACCCCCATCCCTCTCCTTCTCTTTTGATTTTGTTATTGAATTTGGATGCTCTGAATTTTCAATTTTCACTTTAGAGAGTAAAGTGTAATCTCTCATTATTGAATGATTTCTCTCTCATATTTTTTTCTTGGCCCCACTTATGAAATAAATGGTGAGAGATCACACTTTACCCTCTAAAGTGAAATTTAAACTTTAGAGAATCTAAATTCCTGTTATTTGTCATCCACAGAGAGACAAAAATATTAACCAAGTAAATTTTATTCCGTTATTTATTAGCAAAATACCATTGACTAGCATTGAAATGCCCAAAATAAAGCTAAACAGTTGTGCTGACTACAATCCTGCATGAAAACCACGGAATGAATCCAGACTTGAGGATAAACGAGAATCTTCAGCAGGAGGTATCGAGTTTGACCTTGGAATTAATAACAACTTCAATGGCTATGGATAAGTGAATAAGAGAATAAAATAAAAACTGAAATCTAAGATACATGGTCACGGGTTCAGCTCAACTATGAAGAGTGAGAGACAGTGTATTTCATTTTGGGGGAGAACAAAAGCATCTATAGATAGTTTATTCATAGTAAAGTCATCCATAGATAGTTCAAATTAGCTACATTATTATTTAAATAAACCAAAATTATTTGACAATGAAGGCTACCTAATTCAATTAGCAGGATTCATAGTCAAATCACAAACACAAAGGAAGAAAATCCATAGAAATTCCCTATAAATAAACCCACATATAAAAAGGTACAAGTGAAAGACAAAAGGTTTATCACAAAACTCATGTAAGTTGCTGCTACCATTATACTAATAAACTTCATACCAACTAACTGATTTCCTTCTGTTACTCAATCATAAACTAACAAAATGATTTATTAGGATTATACCCTATATCCAAAAGTAAACTCATAAACTGTTTATGAGTATGACTATGATATGCCAAATACTGTCTTCTTTGTCTGCAGCTAATTGCTTCTAGTGATAGCATTCTAACATATCTACAAATCATAATACCAAAATACATTATGAACAATTTCATTTTTATTTCAAAACTGCAAATTCCCATCGTATCTTAATTTCATGAACTTCCATGACCACTCTTCGTCCATCAAGACATCACAATCTTAGACAGAAACAAAAAGAAAAATATAATCCTACACAAATTATGCTAGATAACCATAAGACACAAGCTATATTAGTTATCAGAAACAAATCAAAATAGAAGAAGAAAAAAAAATAAGAAATTACCTAGTTCATTACCACTACTGCTGTTGCTGGTTTTGTGGGTTCGGTGGAGGAGGCATGCCTGGGCGAGGAGGTCCGAACACCGGAACGCCGCTGCCAGGTGGAGGAGGCATCCCAGGACGAGGCGGAGACGGGGCGGGAATCCTCGGCCTTGGCGGAGCAGGAGGCCCTCTCACCATCTGACTAGGTGGTGGAGGACCCATAGGCTGCTGCCCAAACTGTGGTGGAACAGGGAAAGGCTGTGGAGGCCCACCACCGGGCCTGGGTGGTGCAAATTGCCCAGGCGGCATCGAAGGTGGCGGGCCTCGTGCCATTGGCGGTAAACCCTGACCAGGAGAGACAGATGAGAGAGATCGAGGAGCAGAGAGAGACAGAGAGAGAGGATAGGAAGAGGAGAGAAGATGAGGAAGACTGAAACCTTCATAGCTGAACGAGGAGGTTTCTGAAGACAGATGAAGAACAATTTTGATTTTTTGTTTTTTTAATATATTTAACATAGATGAAAAGAATAATTTTAATTTTTTATTTTTTTAATGTGTTTTTGTTTTGTTGTTTCAATTATTTGAAATTATAAAATTAAGATTAATTGAATTTTAAAATTTGATTAATTTAAAAGGATATTTTTGTCTAATCAAATAAAGGAAGGATGTTTAAGTCTTTTCATTAAAATTAAATAAAATTTATTTTTTATTTTTATTTAATTAAAAGGGTGTTTTAGTAAAAGTGGTGATATATTATATATTTAAAAAAAAATTAAATGCTGACGTGGAAAATAAATTCCACATGGCTTATTGTTATTTGTTCATATCTTAAACGTATCGGTACGTATTAATTTATCATCGTACCGTAGCAATTACCTTAAATTTTTATTCCTATATTTCTAAAAGTTTGTGAATTAATAGGATTAATTCAAAAATTTTTTTAAGCATGTGATGCAGTTATTTCCATTGAGATGATTTTCTAATAAATTAATAGTTAATTTATTTCAATGTTAATTATTTAATTGTGATTAAATTATTATTTTTCTTGGTTATGATTTTAATCAAATTTTATTTAGTCACAAAAAAAAATAATCAAATTTTATTTGATTTTTTTATCATGACTTTGAAAGGTCACTTTAAAGGAATAAAAACATTTTTTTATATATAAGTATATATATAAAGGTCAAATTTGATTTGATAGTTTTATAAGGCTAAATGTTAGTTTATTAAAAATCAAAATTTGATTTGATTTATATGTTTTAAACACTATAATTTTAGAAATTATTTTTTCTAATATTCTTGATTATAAAGAGCGACCTGACAATCAGAAGTTTTATTTTTAGGATAATAGTCAGTATATACATTTGATGTGTTAAGGATTTAATTTTATATTTTCTTACCTAGACAATTTGGGAGTATAAAATTTAATCCATGAGTACTGATAAAAATTCTCTAACATAGAGATAAATCCTAAAAGTTAGGAGATTGCCAAAAATAAATTTATCTCTTGTTTACAAGGAATGACCTGACAACCAGAAGACTTGTACTCATGGATAGAATTTATTCATGCATATGATGATGCATAAAGGGAATTAATTTTATACTTGAACCTAGACAACCTAGGGATATAAAATATAATTTAGTTAAATAATTGTCTGACAACCAGATAATTATTTGGGATTATAATTGTATGAGATTGACGTTAGGATTTTTTCCAGAGAAGAATTTCATAAAAACAGTCGCGTTGTAGATATAGTCTCTAAACCGACAGAAATCCCTTCGTACAAACATTTTGGTTGTCACAAGTAACAAACCCCTTTAAAATTGATAACCGAGTATTTAAACCTCGGGTCGTCTTCTCAAGGAATTGCAGGGAGGTATGTTCTTATTATTGGTTATGAAAAAGTGTGTTTTGGGGTTTTGGATTAAGGTAAAAAGTTAGTTGGGCAATGGGCACAGGTATATTTTCAAAGCAATAAAAGTAAATATATGACTGTAAAATAAACTCTTGGCAAGGTGTAAGAACTGGATGTCCTATCCTAGTTATCCTTATCAATTGTGATGAGAATTGGATTTTTCTCCCACTTTGTTAACCTCTAACTATGAAGGTAAGTTAAGTGGTTGAATTAATTCTAATTCTCAACTAACAATGAGTTTGATAACTCTAAGAGTTACCAATTATTTAACCAAGACCAAAAGGAAAGAAAATTGTATCTACTAGAGTAACGATATCCTCAGATTGGGAATAATAAAAAGAAAGCAAACACAATTCTGAAATACCTCAATTATATTAAATAAAATATTCGAATCATAACATGGAAAAGTTCATAAATTTAATTGGAAAAATAAATAAAAAGGAACATTGAACCTGAATCGAAAGTCACTTTTAAAAACCAAGAGAAGTCCTAAATCCTAGTTTCTAAAAATTCTAATTTCTAATCCTAATTCTAATCCTAAGAGAGAGGAGAGAACCTCTCTCTCTGAAAACTACATCTAAAATAAGAAAAAGAGAATTATGAGTGCATGATCATGAATGGATGCATTACCCCATTTTCTAAACTCTAATCTGTGTTCTCTGGGTCGAAAACTGAGTCAGAAACAGCCTAGAAGTCACTTCCAGCGCTTTCTGGTCCGTACAGGTCGCGAAAAAGTGATGCGGCCGCATGGCTCACGCAGTCGCGCGGGTTGCGTTCCTGCCAGGTCACGCGTCCGCGTGACTTACGCGTTCGCGTCGCCTAACGTCAAAGCAGCTATAGCAAATTATATATCAAATCGAAGCCCCGGACGTTAGCTTTCCAACGCAACTGGAACCGCGTCGTTTGGACCTTTGTAGCTAAAGTTATAGCCGTTTGAGTGCGAAGAGGTCAGGCTGGACAGCTTAGCAATTTCTCCAACTTATTGTATTCCTTCCACTTTTGCATGCTTCCTTCCCATCCTCCAAGCCATTCCTGCCTTATAATATCTGAAAACACTTAACACACATATCAAGGCATCTAATGGTAATAAAAGAGGATTAATAATAAGCAAATATAAAATCAAAGAAGCATGTTTTCAATCAACGCACATAATTAGGAAGGCAAATGTAAAACATGCGAATAGTATGAATAAGTGGGTAAAGAGTTGATAAAATCCACTCAATTAAGCACAAGATAAAACATAAAATATGGGTTTATCAACCTCCCCACACTTAAACAATAGCATGTCCTCATGCTAAGCTCAAAAGAACTATAAAGATGAAGAGGAATGGTAGAATGTATGAAATGCAACCTATAAATGCAACTACATGCTAAGATGTTTCTACCTACTTGGTTAAAAGTAAATAAGTTCTCCAAGACAAAAATAATTCAAATTTCACTAATTCAAATCATATAAAATAAAGACAAGTAAACTTGTAAGAAGATAGCTCATGAAAGCAGGGAACATAGAATTAAGCACTGAACCCTCACTAGTAGTGTATATCACTCTAATATCTCAAGTGTATAGGGGTAATCACTCTACTCTTCTCTAATCATGCTTTCTAAACCTTGTTCTTCATCTAACCAATCAATAAATATTCAATGTACTAATGCAAACATCATGAGGTCTTTTCCAAGGTTGTAATGAGGCTAAGGTAAAGGTAAGGGTATATATAAGGCTAAGTGAGCTAGTAAAGTAAATCCTTGATTAGTCCAAGATCTCACCTAACATACATACTTTGTAAAGCAAAGCTTCTTTACCTATTCTCCCATATTTTTCCCACTTTTGATGTTACATGCTCATGTATTAGTTTTAATTTTGTCCCATGTGCATTGCTTTATTTTGCATTTGGGAAATTCTTTTGTATCCCCTTTATTCATTATTATTTTTTAATGCACATGGTAATTCAATTATTTTGATTTCACATGAGCATGCTTCCTAAAATTTTTATTTTGAATTATTTCATTCTTTTCAACTTCCTACCCTTTGTTTTTATCATCCATGTTCCCAATAGGTTTTCCACACTTAAACAATTACACAATATCTATCTTAAGCTAACCAAGGATTCAACTTGGGATTTTAAATTTGTTTTTCTGCTTAAGGCTAGTGTTGTGGTTTATAGAATAGGAGGAGAATAAAAGGCTCAAGGGGGTTAACAAGGATGGCATAAAAGGTAGGCTTTATTTGGGATAGTGAGTTAAAATCAAACAAGGCCTCAATCATATGCAAGCATGTAAATATATTAAATATTGGACATATAGAATGGAACAAAGCAAAGATTACAATTATAGATAAGAAAACATACAAGAATAAAAATTTATGGTTAAATAACGTAACCATATAAATAAGCTCAAAATCTCACAGGTTGTGTGTTCTTTAGCCCAAAAACCATGTTCCAAATACAACTTCAAAACAAGTTTAACACAAAAATTTTTTTTTTCAATTTAAATTAGTGAAATACTATAAAAATTTCTTGAAAAAGAAAATATTACTTCAACCAAGTAGTAACTAAATGCACAAAATCAAATAAATATGCAAATGCAACAATGAACTAACAAATAAAACAAAACATTGGTGTTGAAAGAGGAAATAACTAACCCATGGAGATCAGTATCCACCTCCCCACACTTAAAGATTGCACCGTCCTCGGTGCATGCTAAGATGTGCGAGTGGACGGGGGTTGTGGTTCCTTAGCTGGGGCTCTTTCTGTTCCTTTCCTTGCCGGTGATTTGGGAGTAGCTTTCTCTTTTCCTTTCTTGGTGGCCATCCTGAAAAAGGGAAGAGAAAGTAAATTAAATTCAAAGAGATAACTGTAGCAAGGAAGAGAACGGAAAAGGTGGTGATGGATGCACATTAGGATGTAACTGACATTAACACATGCTCGCGAGTACATGTGAAAAGCCATCAATGGAAAATAGCTAGTGCATATAAGGACAAGTGAATGCAAGGTGTTTATTGGCATGCCGGCAAAGGGCATGAGTAGCATAGACCAAGCATTACTGGTAATAAATCACCATGTTTGTATTGACAATTATGTTCAATTAATAAAATAGTAAAGGGAGTTTATGAAAAGCAAGCATTGAATAGTATAAAGTAAAATAGAGAGGTGCATAATGCTATATGGCTTTTTCACAAACACATAGCATGCATGGTGAATACGGTATAGAAAGTATTAAAGTGAACATGCAAGCAACCCTTTAAAAATATAATTGCCAAACAGTTTTGCAACAATCCACAATGACCCAAATAAAATTCCAACACCAATGAAAATAATGCAATGAATGAAAGTATGCAAACAAATTAAAATAAAATAAAAATAAAAATAAGAAGAATGAGAAGGGAAAGAAGGGAAGAGGAAGTAAATAAGAAAGGAGGGAGGAAAAATTAGGATTGGGGAAGAAAAGATAAAATATTTTGGCATATAAGGTTAAGATGTGCGACGCTGGCGACGCGGTCGCGTGGGTGACGCGGGCGCGTGGTGCGCAATAAGGTCAAGCGACGCGGACGCGTGGATCATGCGATCGCTTGACTCGATTTGTGCTAGTAGTGCGAGTGCAGCCTCGCGCTCGCACAACTCTCTATTCAAAATCTTATTAGTGCCAAATTTTAAGTGACGCGATCGCATGGGGCATGCGATCGCGTGAGTGGGCTTTAAAGGAATATGACGCGGTCGCGTGGGTCACGCGGCCCCGTGGGAAGGATTATGCGTTCAGCACCAATCCAGTACCACTCTCGCACAACTTTCGGGTGTGCATCACTTTGACGTCGAAATCTTGGTCACGCGGCCGTGTGGGTCACGCGGTCGCGTGGGAGGCCATTATTCCCATGCGACGCGGACGCGTCAGCGACGCGGTCGCGTGGGTTGATTTGTGCCATTGGCTCGCCTCCAGCGTGACTCTCTGTTATTTTTTTATTTTTCTCTTCTCCCCTTGCGACGCGGACGCGTCGTTGATGTGGTCGCGTCGCGTAGCAAAATTTTTTTTTTGAAATAAAATGCAGAATGCAGTGTTAATATGAATGTGATGCAAAACTCCAGGTTAAATATAATAAAATAAAATAAAACTCAAAAGCAAATAAAACTAAATGAAAATGAAAAATGAACGATCATACCATGGTGGGTTGTCTCCCACCTAGCACTTTTAGTTAAAGTCCTTAAGTTGAACATTTGATGAGCTTCCTGTCATGGTGGCTTATGCTTGTACTGATCCAGGAATTTCCACCAATGTTTGTATCTCCAGTAACCTCTGGAGTCCCAGACTAAGCACGTAAAGCCCTTACGAAGCTTCAAACAGATTCTTAGGCTCCCGGTGTGACAAATGTCAGAACAGATTCCAGGATCCTAAACTTTACCTTTACACCCGTTTTTGTCTTGATCTGCATTTTTCCAGCCGGGTGAAAGGTGATCTGAATTCTCACTGCAGCGACCAAACAGCTTCCTAGACCCATTCAGTTGAGCTCTATACCAACCTTTGCGTTTAAACTTAAAGCTTCCAACCATAATGAACCTTGCAGGATAATTCTTACCACTGGCCATCTTCCGCTTACTCTTAATGTTACAAAGAGCTCTAAGTTGACCATCCGTCTCCAGTAGCCCATATTCAAGTGGAATTAGAAAGCTAAGGGATATGAATTTTACCCACTTGAATGTTGTGAAGGATGATGGCGACTTAGGGGGAGGTATTTTTAATGAGATTTCAAGCTCCACTCCCTTGTGCTCTTTTCGGATAACTACCACCTCTTTGCAAGCTTTTTCGATTTTAACCTCTTCCTCTTGGTAGCTCCCTTTCCAATTCAATCTCCTCTTCATTGCTTTCCAAGGGCATGGGAGGTTGTGCTTCTTCTTCTTGAATCTCTATCTCTTGATCAACCTCTTCCAAGGCTTCAACTGTGATATGCCTTGGAGGTTGTACACCCTCCTCAACATCAATTTCAAACATCTTGGAAGGGGGTTCTATGACTGGACTTTCCCATGGAGGTTCTGTATCTTCTAAGTCTTCAACCACTTATTCCTCTGCAACTATTATGGCTTCCTCCACTTGTTCCAATACAAAGCCATGTTCCTCATTGTCCACCGAAGTTTCTAGTATCTCCTTCATGCTTTGCTCTTCTTTTGATTCTCCACATGTAGCTATGGGAGTTCTTTGAGTGCTCAGATATTGGGAAGCTATTGTATTTACTAACTCGCCTAAGGTGTCCACAAAATCTTGCACACTCTTATTTATCCTTTCTTGCCTTTCTGAAGAATTTTGAAGAAAAACACGAAGTCTGTCATCCATTGGAGGTTGGGATGGATATGAAGATTCATTGGTTAGGAGAGAGGGTTCATAATAGGAAGGTGGTTCATCTTGATAATTATATGGAGATGGGGAATATTGAAGTGGTGGTTCTTGTGAGTAATTGGGTTGGAATTGGGGTGGTTCTATATATGGTTCATATGGCTCATAAGGTGGTTGGTATGGTGGTTGAGGGTTAGGGTTATATGGAGGTGAATGGCAGAAAGGAGCTTATGAGTATGGTGGTCTAAAGTCATGTTGAGGAGGGGGTTCATAAGCATATGGTGGTGGTTGTTGATAATCAAAAGAGCGCTCACCATAGCCATCATCTTGATATGCATCACAGAATGGTTGTTGATAGTCCATTGGAGGTGGTTGTTGCCATGAGGGTTGATTAAATCCTTGTGGCTCCTCCCATCTTTGATTGTTCCAACCATGGTGCATGTTGTCATTATAATCTCCTCTTCCTGCAACATAATTGTAACCAGACTCATAGCCAAATGGGTGAGAGTTCATGGTAGTAAGAGAAAATAAAAACAAAAATTAATAAAGAAAATATTTTGAAAAGGATATAATTTTTGAAAAAGATATGATTTTTGAAAAAAATAAGATAAGATAAAAAAAATTTAAAATAAAAATCTGATTTTTTTTTTTGAAAAATATTTACAATAACCAATAATAAGGCACACGTTTGCAATTTCCCGGCAACGGCGCCATTTTTGACGTTGGGATTTTTGCCAGTGAAGAATTTCATAAAAACAGTCGCGTTGTAGATATAGTCTCTAAACCGACAGAAATTCCTTCGTACAAACGTTTTGGTTGTCACAAGTAACAAACCCCTTTAAAATTGATAACCGAGTATTTAAACCTCAGGTCATCTTCTCAAGGAATTGCAGGGAGGTATGTTCTTATTATTGGTTATGAAAAAGTGTGTTTTGGGGTTTTGAATTAAGGTAAAAGGTTAGTTGGGCAATGGGCACAGGTATATTTTCAAAGAAATAAAAGTAAATGAATGACTGTAAAATAAACTCTTGGCAAGGTGTAAGAACTGGATGTCCTATCCTAGTTATCCTTATCAATTGTGATGAGAATTGAATTTTTCTCCCACTTTGTTAACCTCTAACTATGAAGGTAAGTTAAGAGGATGAATTAATTCTAATTCTCAACTAACAATGAGTTTGATAACTCAAGAGTCACCAATTATTTAACCAAGACCAAAAAGAAAGAAAATTGTATCTACTAGAGTAACGATATCCTCAGATTGGGAATAATAAAAAGAAAGCAAACACAATTCTGAAATACCTCAATTATATTAAATAAAATATTCGAATCATAACATGGGAAAGTTCATAAATTTAATTGGAAAAATAAATAAAAAGGAACATTGAACCTGAATCAAAAATCACTCTTAAAAACCAAGAGAAGTCCTAAATCCTAGTTTCTAAAAATCCTAATTTCTAATCCTAATCCTAATCCTAAGAGAGAGGAGAGAACCTCTCTCTCTGAAAACTACATCTAAAATAATAAAAAGAGAATTATGAGTGCATGATCATGAATGGATGCATTCTCCCACTTTATAAACTCTAATCTGTGTTCTCTGGGCCGAAAACTGAGTCAGAAACAGTCCAGAAGTCACTTCCAGTGCTTTCTGGTCCGTACAGGTCGCGGAAAAGTGACGCGGCCGCATGGCTCACGCGGCCGCGCGGGTTGCATTCCTGCCAGGGCAGGCGTTCGCGTAACTCACGCGTTCGCGTCGCCTGGCGTCGAGGCAGCTATGGCAAATTATATATCAAATCGAAGCCCCGGACGTTAGCTTTCCAACGCAACTGGAACCACGTCGTTTGGACCTCTGTAGCTAAAGTTATAGCCGTTTGAGTGCAAAGAGGTCAGGCTGGACAGCTTAGCAATTTCTCCAACTTATTGTATTCCTTCCACTTTTGCATGCTTCCTTCACATCCTCCAAGCCATTCCTGCCTTATAATATCTGAAAACACTTAACACACATATCAATGCATCTAATGGTAATAAGAGAGGATTAATAATAAGCAAATATAAAATCAAAGAAGCATGTTTTCAATCAAAGCACATAATTAGGAAGGCAAATGTAAAACATGCAAATAGTATGAATAAGTGGGTAAAGAGTTGATAAAATCCACTCAATTAAGCACAAGATAAAACATAAAATATGGGTTTATCAACCTCCCCACACTTAAACAATAGCATGTCCTCATGCTAAGCTCAAGAGAACTATAAAGATGAAGAGGAATGGTAGAATGTATGAAATGTAACCTATAAATGCAACTACATGCTAAGATGTTTCTACCTACTTGGTTAAAAGTAAATAAGTTCTCCAAGACAAAAATAATTCAAATTCCACTAATTCAAATCATATAAAATAAAGACAAGTAAACTTGTAAGAAGGTAGCTCATGAAAGCAAGGAACATAGAATTCAGCACTGAACCCTCACTGGTAGTGTATATCACTCTAATATCTCAAGTGTATAGGGGTAATCACTCTACTCTTCTCTAATCATGCTTTCTAAACCTTGTTCTTCATCTAACCAATCAACAAATATTTAATGTACCAATGCAAACATCATGAGGTCTTTTCCAAGGTTATAATGGGGCTAAGGTAAAGGTAAGGGTATATATAAGGCTAAGTGAGCTAGTGAAGTGAATCCTTGATTAGTCCAAGATCTCACCTAACATACATACTTTGTAAAGCAAAACTTCTTTACCTATTCTCCCATATTTTTCCCACTTTTGATGTTACATGCTCATGTATTAGTTTTAATTTTGTCCCATATGCATTGCTTTATTTTTCATTTGGGAAATTCTTTTGTATCCCCTTTATTCATTATTATTTTTTAATGCACATGGTAATTCAATTATTTTGATTTCACATGAGCATGCTTCCCAAAATTTTTATTTTGAATTATTTCATTCTTTTCAACTTCCTACCCTTTGTTTTTATCATCCATGTTCCCAATAGATTTCCCACACTTAAACAATTACACAATTTCTATCTTAAGCTAACCAAGGATTTAACATGGGATTTTAAATTTGTTTTTCTGCTTAAGGCTAGTGTTGTGGTTTATAGAATAGGAGGGGATTAAAAAGCTCAAGGGGGCTAACAAGGATGGCATAAAAGGTAGGCTTTATTTGGGATAGTGAGTTAAAATCAAACAAGGCCTCAATCATATGCAAGCATGTAAATATATTAAATATTGGACATATAGAATGGAACAAAGCAAAGATTACAATTATAGATAAGAAAACACACAAGAATAAAAATTTATGGTTAAATAATGTAACCATATAAATAAGCTCAAAATCTCACAGGTTGTGTGTTCTTTAGCCCAAAAACCATGTTCCAAATACAACTTCAAAACAAGTTTAACACAAAATTTTTTTTTTCAATTTAAATTAGTGAAATACTATAAAAATTTCTTGAAAAAGAAAATATTACTTCAACCAAGTAGTAACTAAATGCACAAAATCCAATAAATATGCAAATGCAACAATGAACTAACAAATAAAATAAAACATTGGTGTTGAAAGAGGAAATAACTAACCCATGGAGATCGGTATCGACCTCCCCACACTTAAAGATTGCACCGTCCTCGGTGCATGCTAAGATGTGCGAGTGGACGGGGGTTGTGGTTCCTCAGCTGGGGCTCTTTCTGTTCCTTTCCTTGCCGGTGATTTGGGAGTAGCTTTCTCTTTTCCTTTCTTGGTGGCTATCCTGAAAAAGGGAAGAGAAAGTAAATTAAATTCAAAGAGATAACTATAGCAAGGAAGAGAACGGAAAAGGTGGTGATGGATGCACATTAGGATGTAACTGACATTAACACATGCTCGCGAGTACATGTGAAAAGCCATCAATGGAAAATAGCTAGTGCATATAAGGACAAGTGAATGCAAGGTGTTTATTGGCATGCCGGCAAAGGGCATGAGTAGCATAGACCAAGCATTACTGGTAATAAATCACCATGTTTGTATTGACAATTATGTTCAATTAATAAAATAGTAAAGGGAGTTTATGAAAAGCAAGCATTGAATAGTATAACTATCAAAGATTTATTTAAATTAGTAGGAGTATTGGATGATATATTTTGAATTAAACATCTTGAGAAGTTGAAATGCCATTAGGCAAATGACTTTAGCGAGAATTGTTCTTACAAATATTTTTGGAGATTTATTTTGTTACAAACAATTTATAATTAGTTTTAATATGATTAAGGTTTGGAAAAACTCAATATAAGTATTGAGGATGTGAATTAAAATTGCTCTTAACAGTTAGTTTGACCAATAATAAAGATATTGAGTATTTTTATTATAAGAGTTTAAAGTAAAATCTCTAATATCTCATTGATATTCTATTGAATAGAGAATGAGATTCTCTCAATGTACAAATACTAGTACTCTATGTACTTCATCATGTTTAAGAAATAAGAAATTTAGCTAAGAATCACTTTTTGTTAAATATTTAAACTACATTTTAGAAATGTGGCTAAATTAACAATTTTCTCACTAAAAAATCAGTTTTTACCTATATGAGATATAAAAATGGCATAAACTGAAACTTAAAAACATTGGAGTTTGGAGATGTCTTATTATGTTTTAAGAAATTGCACAACAATAGAATTGATATTAGGTTCGAAAAATGAGATTTATTGGTGGAAGAAATAATGAGTATTATTTCCATCTCCCTTTTTATGACAAAGTGTTCGTGATAAGGGGTTGAACTCTTTTTTTAGAAAAAGCAATTCCCACCCGAAGGAAGATAAGGTGAACAAATAGAATTCTATGAAGTTCAACCTCTTATTATTTTACATGGGTTATTTTGACAACCATAAGTTCTAATTTCAAAAGCATCTCCCCACTATTTATTACTGAACATCTTGAGAAGATGTGGTGCCCAAAGTAAGATAGTATGACTATCAAAAATTTTGTTTAAATTAGTGGGAGTATTGGGCGATATATTTTGATCTAAATAAATTTAAAAGTTGGAATGCCATTAGACAAATGGTTTTAGCGAGAATTGTTCTTGCAAGTATTAATTTGTGCAATGTCAAGAGAAACTTTGTATTTACAAAGAAAAAGTGGGAGTACAATTACTTTATTAGAATTGTTTACCACTTAATAAAGGATATACTTTCAGTATCCTAAAGTATAAAAGGTTTTATCGTCAAACTAAATTTTGAAAAGTAGCCTATTTGTATAACGATACAATTCTATAAAGATAGATCTAATGGTTACTTAGATTTTTTATAATCATGTTCAATAAGGATTGTCCTTAAAATAAAATTATGCACAATTGTAGTGAAAGATTTCATATTTTGAGAAAACGTGATATTTATTATGCACTAGGCGTATTTTGCAAAAAGTCAAGCACATGTGCTCAAGATCTAACGTGTTTAAGGTCAAAAGAATTTTGATAAACACAAATGTGCATTGAAAACTTATAGACATGATTGATTGGCTCTAGTGCAAGTGGGAGATTATTGAGATAATAGTATGCCTAGGATCCAATCTATCATGATTGACTCTCGTGCAAGTGGGAGATTGTTGGGAATAAGTAGTATGACCACAATCCAATCAATCATGTATTAAATAATTTGTTATTATTATTATATTAAAATGTTAATATAATAAGGTCCATGATTAAATTTAGGGATTTATCATTGTGATAGTGATCATAATATTGAGAGATAAATCTTTTATAATTTAATTTAAATTGTTCTTGGTCATAGGATTATTAAAAAAGATATTATAATCCGCAAAGATCAATATATATATATATATAATGGTCTTCATTGGATGGAGATTAATAGATCTTTTAACTATTTAATTTTCAAAAACTTAGGATGTTGCATATAACACATTAGCATTTTTGAACTAACGCTTGGTTTGATAAAATTTTTTGAAGAGGTGCTTGTGCACACCTCATTTTGTGTTTGGTAAATTAAAAAACCCAAATGCTTGTGCTTGCAGCTTTTAAAAGTTAGGGGTGATTGTGAAAGCACTTAAGAGGGAGCTTTTTAAAGTTAGCTTGTGCTTATCAAAATTAAAAAAATCTAATATAACCTTATATAATAATAAATATTTAAAATTACCTTTATTAATTATTAACACCAAATTTTATTTATTTTTCCGCACATATTTTTCGCTATTATATTGTCATTGAAATCCTCATATATATCTAATTTCTCAACCTAACCTTCACAAATTCTAACACAATCTTCGTATATTTTTTATTTTTCACTCTAACCTTCACAATTCCAGCGCAAATACATCCCTATCACATATTAGATATAAACTTCTATCTATTTATATTATTTTTTGTGCGTTATTTTTATATTTTTTTAGTGTATTTGTTATGTTTGTTTGTTTTTTTCTGTTCTTTGAAACATGAAGAGGGAGACCTAGTTTATGGAATCAATCATAAAATTTTCCTAAACTAACTGCATGAACGTTAGTCAAAATTATAATAATAACGTATATATACATATGTAAATATAGATATATAATCATAAGAGTGGTTTGCTTGAGATATGTGTCCCATTTCTTGTGATCTGTAAAGGTAAGCCAATATATATAGGTGGGTAATGGACATATCGGTACTAACATTGGATTACATACAAGTTTTATTATTAACTAATGATAACTCTATTTATATTAGTATAGAGAGTAAATCAGGTAAATATTTAAATTATTGGTCTCTAAAATTTGAAGAAATGCTACAAGTAATGTTTATTGTTTCTCAATTTATTGTTTGTCATTTTTTTTTCAAGTAATGTTAATTAATTTATCTTATTATTCTTTTGTTTTTATAATATATTTAGTTCCTGCATTATTATTGGCCTAATAGAATAGAGTAATATTGTATATTTATTAGTCATATTAATTGATAATAATACTTTATGGAGTTTATTATTGTGTAACACATAACAAGTATTTAGGTATACTTGACTTAAAAATTCATGATGCACTTTGTTTTCAATCTTTCAATTTTTGTATGAACTTATGGAATAATTTTTGTTATCATGTGATAAGTTTTGATGGATACAATAATGAATTTGATCACATCTGAAGAGAAAAATAATGGAAAAAAATTGCACACTGGAACAAAAATCTAGTAGATATATTTTGTACATTGTGTGTAAAAAGTATTGAAGCAGGTAGTAAACCAGACACACATTTTGATACCAAAGATTGGAAATAATTGATAGCTGAATTCACAAAAGCTACGAAAAAAGAATATAATAGAAAACAATTGAGAAACAAATGGGATCAGTTGAAAGTAGATTGGAAGAATTGGAAGCAATTGAAATAGAACGAGATTGGACTTGGATGGGATTCTGCTAAAAAAACAATTGATGCAAGTGAAGAGTGGTGGGCTAAAAAATTAGCGGTTAGTATTCTTAGGCTTGGTTTGGTAAGTATAGTAGCATACATATTGATATATATAATTATTACTAAGTATCAATATTTTATATAGGTTATTCCAAAGGCTAAAAAATTTAGAAAAGAAGGAATTCATCCATATTTTGAGGCTACATTAGATAGTATGTTTCAAAGAATAGTTGCAACAGGAGAAGATGCTTGGGGTCCATCTTCCGGACTAGTTCCTTCTTCAATTGAAAAAGATACACAACCTAAAGATAGTGAGGATTCTGATACAGAGAATGAATCTAGAGTTATAAACATTAAAAGAAAAAGGGAAAAACTTCACTAATGCTAATACAAACAAGAAAGCAAAAAAAGTTGGAGGTGCTTAGAAATTGTCACACCAAATTAATAGACTTTGTGAGGCTGTGGAACGTAGGAGCTCCAATAAGAATGATACTTTGGGACCTAGTACTCAAGCAATAGAAGAACTGGATGCTATACCAAGTATAGATCTACTTGGACAAATTTATATGTTTGTGGTGCATGAAATTGTGATCATCAATGGCGCCATCAACATGGTACGCTCAATTGCAATCTCAACTCTTTATCACAACTTCGCACAACTAACTAGCAAGTGCACTGGGTCGTCCAAGTAATAAACCTTACGCGAGTAAGGGTCGATCCCACGGAGATTGTTGGTATGAAGCAAGCTATGGTCACCTTGTAAATCTCAGTCAGGCAGATTCAAATGGTCATGAATGATATATGAATAAAGCATAAAGATAGAGATACTTATGCAATTCATTGGTGAGAATTTTAGATAAGCGTATGGAGATGCTTTGTCCCTTTCGTCTCTCTACTTTCCTACTGTCTTCATTCAATCCTTCTTACTCCTTTCCATGGCAAGCTGTATGTTGGGCATCACCGTTGTCAGTGGCTACAGTCCCGTCCTCTCAGTGAAAATGTTCAACGCACCCTGTCACGGCACGGCTAATCATCTGTCGATTCTCAATCAGGTTGGAATAGAATCCATTGATTCTTTTGCGTCTGTCACTAACGCCCAGCCTTCAAGAGTTTGAAGCTCGTCACAGTCATTCAATTATTGAATCCTACTCAGAATACCACAGACAAGGTTTAGACCTTCTGGATTCTCTTGAATGCCGCCATCAATTCTAGCTTATACCACGAAGATTCTGATTAAGGAATCCAAGAGATAAACATTCAAGCCTTGTTTGCTTGTAGAACGGGAGTGGTTGTCAGGCACGCGTTCATAAGTGAGAATAATGATGAGCGTCACATAATCATCATATTCATCATGTTCTTGGGTACGAATGAATATCTTAGAACAAGAACAAGCTGAATTGAATAGAAGAACAATAGTAATTGCATTAATACTCGAGGTACAGCAGAGCTCCACACCTTAATCTATGGTGTGTAGAAACTCCACCGTTGAAAATACATAAGAACAAGGTCTAGGCATGGCCGTGAGGCCAGCCTCCCAATAATCTAAGAACTAGACGTCCAAAGATGATCCTAAGATCGAAAGTGATCAAAAGATCTAAAATGATCAAATGATGAAAATACAATAGCAAAAGGTTCTATTTGTAGAGAACTAGTAGCCTAGGGTTTACAGAGATGAGTAAATGACATAAAAATCCACTTCCGGGCCCACTTGGTGTGTGCTTGGGCTGAGCATTGAAGCTTTCATGTGTAGAGACTTTTCTTGGAGTTAAACACCAGCTTTTGTGCCAGTTTGGGCGTTTAACTCCCATTCTTGTGCCAGTTCCGGCGTTTAACGCTGGGCATTCTTGAGCTGATTTGGAACGCCGATTTGGGCCATCAAATCTCGGGCAAAGTATGGACTATTATACATTGCTGGAAAGCCCAAGATGTCTACTTTCCAACGCCGTTGAGAGCGCACCAATTGGGCTTCTGTAGCTCCAGAAAAGCCACTTCGAGTGCAGGGAGGTCAGAATCCAACAGCATCTACAGTCCTTTTCAGCCTCTGAATCAGATTTTTACTCAGGTCCCTCAATTTCAGCCAGAAAATACCTGAAATCACAGAAAAACACACAAACTCATAGTAAAGTCCAAAAAATTGAATTTTAACTAAAAACTAATAAAAATATACTAAAAACTAACTAGAACATACTAAAAACAATGCCAAAAAGCGTATAAATTATCCGCTCATCAGTTTGCAACTTGACTTTTCTTGGATAAAGATAAATGAGAAATGTTCGTTGTCTTAAAGTATAAGGAAGTCAAACTTGCGTGTTTAATGAATGAAAAGAATGACCAAGAGGAGAAGGAGAACAATTTGTTTACAAAGCTTTTTTAAGATTTTATTACATCCATTTTATAGACAATGAGCTGTGTCTGTTGCTTACATTCATTTGCTTGGATCTTTTTTATTTCATTCGTTCTTTTTTATTTCAAATATAAATTACAGTACTTTTACTTCTTGATATATTATTCTACTTTTTTTAATCACTGTGTTTTTTCTTTTAATATAATTATTATACAGTGCATTGGAATATGAAAATTGATTATGATGAAGAGGAAGAATTTGATCGAGTTTTAACTTCCACAACATATTTGCTCTTACAATATTATGATAAGTATATCTATAAAAGACCATGCACGACTTCTACACAAACAGGAAACAAATGGATTAAAGAGATATTAGAAGGGAATAATAGTCGTTGTTGCAGCATGTTTATGATGGAAAAAGATGTTTTCAAAAGACTATACTATAATTTGGAAACAAACTATGGTTTATGTGCCTCAAGGAGAATAAGTGCTGCAAAAATGCTAGCAATGTTCCTATTTGTACTAGGAGGTGAAAACTCAAATAAGTCAACTAAGGAGCGGTTTCAACATTTTGGTGAAACAATAAGTCAAAAATTTGAAGAAGTGCTACGAGCTGTGTGCAAAATGGCCATAGACATCATACAACCAAAGGATCGTGATTTTAAAGAAGTGCCTACAAAATTAAGGAATGATGATAGATATTGGCCTCACTTTAAGGTAATTTATATATTATTTATTTTGAAAAATATCCAAAATAATTACTAAAAAAATTATTATCTTTCATTGCATGTGTTAGTATTATATTTGTTTTATATTATTTGCAAAACTGATGCTCTAATCATGTTAATCATAGGATGCAATTGGTGCTATAGATGGAACTCATGTGCCAATGATTGCGTCTACTGATGACCAAATTCAATTTATTGGTAGAAAGGGAATTTCAACCCAAAATGTTATGGCTGAATGTAATTTTAATATGGAATTTACTTTTGCTTTAGCGGGTTGGGAAGGGACATCTTATGACATAAGAATATTTTTATATGCAATTGGTGCATCTAAGTTGAACTTTCCAAAACCTCCATCAGGTAATAACATAATTACCTTTAAGATTAAATTATATACTACATATGTAGATTTAATTTCTTATCATGTTTTCTTTCATTCAATAATATACAAGTAAATATTATTTAGTAGATACATGCTATCTAGAAAAGATAGGTTATCTAGGACCATACAAAGAAGTAACATATCATTTGCCAGAATTTTGTCGTGTTCATGGATCTTCTAGATACTACGAAAAATTTACGAGATATGCATAGTTTTAGCTATAAAAAAAACAAGTTCTTATTGTTATTGCAACAATGGCACTACATAACTACATTAGACGTTATTCTACAAGTGATCGTAAGTTTAAAAAATATGACCAGATTGATGTTCAGCTTGAAGAAGAAGATGAAGATGATGATGAAGGTGAAGCTGAAAATGGAGTTGAAAAAGTTGGAGATGAGTTTCTTGGAACTATGGAAATGGTTCAAAATAATATAGCATCAAGTTTGATTGGTGGAAGAAATTAGGTTATAATGATTTAGGTATTTTAGTATTTTTAGAGATGATGTTTAGGATACATAAATTTTTATGATACTTATATAAAATTTTAAAGTTAAAAAATAAAAGGTTTATTTATTATGTTTATGTTTATTTTGATTTTTTTGATTTTAAAATTATTTTATTTTAAAATATAATATGAAATTTTAAAGAATTTGAAAAAAGAAATTATTTTTCATTATAAATATGTTTATTATAATTTTTTTAATTTTTAGAAGCTGTTTTACCAAACACAATTGTGGTATTTGTACATATTAAAAGTTATTTTTAATTTGATTTTACCAAACGCAAGTGCTACAGCTTTCATAAGATACTTTTGAAAGGTATCAAACCAAGCTTAAGTCATGTTATAGTAATATATTTGACTTCCATGTACTTAGAATAATAATTTCTTTTTGTGAACATACTAGCAAACTTGTCTTGGAAATAAGTGCTTCAAATATACCGAGATGAAAATATGTATATGAAAAAATATGCAAAAAAAAAGAAAAAACACAAATCTATACAACCCACAAAATTCAAATATCATACAGTTGACTAAAAAATAAGCAAAATACAATATAAATTAAGCAATTAGACCAGTCACAAACAATCAAAAGCACCAACACAAGAGATACCATCCATATAGCTACATAAATCGAGGCTTGTTCCTCCTTCATATAGCTTTTTTCATTTAAAATAAGCAAGTAACAAATATCAACTCTAGCTTCAATAGTAGTCAAGGAGAAAATATCAACAATAGTATTCTATGAAAACAATAATCACCCAGTTAAAGCAGAAGATAAATGGTGTGTTGTATTGTTTAGTTTATTATGTATGCTTATTATTATTATTTTTTATTGTTATTTTATTTTTAAAATTATTTTAAATTTGAAAAATATTTTCATACTTTTTACATATCTGATAGTTTGCTCTGTTTCAGTGTATTATATAGGATAACATATGATAGATATTTACTTCATTCTTAATTTTTTATTTTATTCTTACTTGTTTGGTGGTGTGGTGCGCACGAATCCCCACACTTTGTACACTGAACCAGCAAGTGCACTGAGTCATCCAAGTAATACCTGAGTGAGTCAGGGTCGATCCCATGAGGATTGTGATTTGAAGCAAGCTATGGTTATCTTGCAATCTTAGTTAGGCGAATAGAAGAGTTGTTAGATTTGGTTAAAAGCATAAAAGGAATAAAGATGTAATTACTAGGTTTGATTATAATCAGTGATAACAAGATGGTTAAGGCTTGGAGATGCTTTGTTCTTCTGGATTATTTCTGGTTTTAGTGTCTTCTTCAACTGTGAATGATTTCTTCTATGGCAGGCTGTATGAGATCAACGCCGGTTGAGAGGTCGCCAATGCTCCTCCAGATCTAAAACCCAGGGTTAGTGTGGATCCATTCTGATTGAGGGTGAAGCTCCTGTAGTCCATTCTCCTTAATGATCCTACTCAAAACGCCACAGACAAGGTCGAATCTTCCGGATCAGAGAATGTTGCACCTTTGGGTTCTAGCCTCTACCACAAAGACCCTAATCTCCTCATACCTCGGCTGAACTGATGTCTCGAGAAGTCCCCAACGAAGTTGTAGATTAGCCGTCTAAGAGATGTATAATCAAGCTAGTGGTTCATCATTGTCCGATGAAAGATGCACTCTAAACCCATGTAGAATGAGATAACCTTATGCCAGTTCAGCGCATTCGTATTGATGAAGAACGAAGATACATCTTAGAATAGAGAATCAAACATGGATTGAAAAGAAACAGTAATACTTTTATTAATCCATAAAACTCAATAGGGCTTCTCCCCTCAACCTAGGAGGTTTAGAAACTCACACTGATAGAAAATACAATATAAAAAACGAAATATGATGGAAGAGATCCTAAACAAGTGTGATCTTTTCCCTTTAATACTAAACTAATGACTAAGAATTACATAAAAAGGGTAAAACAATCTTTTAGTGATAAAATCCACTTTCGGGGCCCACTTGGTGAGTGTTTGGGCCGAGCTTTGATGAGATCCACATGCTAGGAGGTTTCTAGGGCATTGAACACTGGCTAGGAGTTCCTTTATGGGCGTTGAACGCTGATCTCTTCTCCTTTGGGCGCTGGACGCCAGAATAGGGCAGGAGGCTGGCGTTGGACGCCAGTTTTGAACCTTCAATTCTGAAGCAAAGTATGAACTATTATAAATTGATAAAAACCTTTGGATATTAGCTTTCCATAGCCATTGAGAACACTCCATTTGGACTTCTGTAGCTCAAGAAAATTTCTTTTGAATGCAAGAAGGTCAGATCCGCTTGAATCAGACTTTTACTTCAACTCCTCAATTTCAGCCAGAAAATACCTGAAATTGCATAAAAACACACAAACTCAAAGTAGAATCCAAAAATATGAAATTGTCACTAAAACATAGGAAAACTTAATAAAACTTAAACAAAACATAATAAAAACTATATGAAAATGATGGCAAAAAGCGTATAAAATATCTGCTCATCATGGTGGTTAGTATGATTGAGTAGGGAATTAATGGTATCATAGTTGTAAGAACTGAACCGGTTACCCAATCCTACATAAATAAAAATTATAAAATAGCTAAAAACTTAAAATTAAAATTTAAAATACATATCTTCACTAATATTTTAAGAATAATTAAGCTATTCTAAAATAATATAGAATAGAAAAATAAGTATTTTATTATTTTTACTCTATCATAAATATTTTTATTTTGTTTACATATTAAAATAGCTATTATTTTCAAATTTCAATAATTTATTAATTAGTTTATATGTTTTATACTATTATATATTACAAGTATTTATTATAAAAATAATATTAATAAGTATTACATAATTATTAAAAGAAAAAATAAGTGAGTATATAAATATTATTAAATAAAAATATAATTAATTTATGAATGAGTGAATTTATAACTAAAATTAAATAAATTAAATAGAAGTAACTTATTTGATGAAAGATAACTATATGTATTATAATTTGCATTTATATTAATGTGATGCAGTACAACCATTTAAGATGCATTACAGCCTAATAGCTGTTAATCATCCTTCCAATTTGGAGGAGAGGTGTAACACCCTACCACACAGAGCTTTACACCTAGGATGTAAAACAGAGGTGGTGAGGCGTTACGACCTCTAAAAGAAAAATTACATATATAATATAGTGAAAAAGGTTTATAACTAGGAGCCTTTGAAAAAAGGGATAACGCAAAATCACTAAATTGAAAAGCGTAACGCTCACGAAGCGATAAAGCAGACGAAGCTAGATAGTGCAAGCTAACGAATTTATATACTACGAGTTCCAAAACACATGTAAAAAAACTCAAGACTCGGCTCGCGAAGATAAACCGGTCTGAGCACATTGTTATACGTATATAGATATATAGGAAAACCCAAAAGAAAACCCAAAATACAGAGTTACAAAAACTGAGTCTCCAAAAGCACCTCTAAGAGGAATTAATACAACATATATATAATAGGTGGAGATAATAAGTGTCTAAGAAAATACAAATAACCAAAATAATCGCAAAAGATAAAGATCTTCACAACATCAGAAGCTTTCAGCATGCCTCAGCGAGGAGCCTCTCGTCCTGCATATGAAAACCACAAAATCTGCATGGGTGAGAACCGGAGGTTCTCAGCATGGTAACAGTGCCCACATATCTAACATATAATGTCCTGGGAAAGCCAAAGGCAATCCTAGAACTTCAAACAGATAATTAAAGCTTAAAACATAACTAAACCATAAAGATAAAATAGAGCTATCTAAAACTCCCATTTCCAACTCCTCCGAACCTCCCAACCACCAACAGAACCAAATGCAACAAACACAATTATTACTAACAGATAAATCACAAGTAGGATTCAAAAATAGTAGATAATCAAGTAGCATTTAGTTATGCAATCACTTAGGCAATCCAAACAAGACATGTAGATGCATATGATGCATGCCTGTCCTAGTGACTGATGAGTCTCATATGTCGGTTATAAATCCAACCCGACAAGTCTTGTTAGCTAACCATTGGACTATCCCTCTGTCGCACATCCCCAACTCGAGTAATTCTCAATCATAAACATAATCATGATCATAATCATACAACACCCACACTGGTGTTTATCCACGGGGGCGAGCTCATTCGGAAGTTTCACAGTGTCCGGCCATACTTGCGACATAGGGTCAGCAGAGTATCGAGTCTCAACCTGGAGCACGTGGTGGCTAGTCACTGTTTTCATCCAGGAAAACTCGTATCTCAGATAATCATTTCACATTCATTCCTAACATTCCATAATCATTCATTATGACCATATCATCACTCATCATAACCTGGGGCAAATGGGGGTAAAACCACAACCTTTGCGTCCACCTAGGGAGCCTCTATACTAACCAACCTGGAGTAAGTGGGGCGAAACCTCAACCCTTGCATCTACCCAGGAGGTACATTCTCATATGACCAGGAGGAACCAAGGACGGGATCCTAACCTCCCACCATCTCGCTGGGGGGGATTTTACAATACCAGGAGGAACAAGGAATGGGATCCTCACCTTTCACCATCTCTCTAGGGTCGCACTTTCGAGAAATAGAGCTCAAGATCAAACAATCATTCAATTTTATATTTTCATTTCCAGCCATAAATCAATATTTATCGTAGCCATCCGACTCATAACATAATCCAAAACCAGCCAATAATCATTACCAAATATAGCCCTTTGGCTCACGACATACACCGCACTTCCATCATCACCTTCAGCAACTCATACAATCATCATTAACTCTCCCCTTACTTCACCCTAAAGCTACCACCCTTCCTAGCCCTTTCTCATTTATAGGCATACTATAAGGATTTAAGACTAAACGGATGAAAATGGAGGCTTAGAAGTTTGAAATTCGATTTTAATAAACACAAAAGTCATATTTGCTGAAAACAAGATCACGGAAGATTAAAAGCTTCCTGGGAAGGTGAAACATTTAAAAACAAGGTTTTTATAAGAAAATAGGGCAGTGTAAGTACGTACGAAGGTGTGCGTGCGCGCGCCCAGAAGAATTTTCAAAATGTGTGCGTACGCATAGAGGTGTGCGTACGTACAGGAGTCAAATTTTTCAATTCTGTTCGCTCGCATAAGGTGTGTGAACGCCCTCAACAGAACATGCTTCCCAACGTGTGCGTGTGCAAAAGGCTATGCGCGCGCACAGCTTGCAAAACTTCGTTGGTTGTGTGCGTGCACAAAGCGTGCTAACGCTCCCAGCAGTAGCCATATCCCTGTGTGTGCGTACGCACAAGGATGTGCATGCGCACAGTTCCAAAAATTCACAGGGTGTGCGTGAGTGCAAAGCTGTACGTGTGCACACATACCAGAAATCGCAAATTCTGTAGCATTCACAGAATTCATATTTCAGACACCAACTTTTAATTATCATATCTCTTTCCACAATATTCATATTTCCACCAAATTTAAACCATTTTAAACCTTGTCAAATTATCTTTCATTTGATATAAAAAGAATTAAATTTCAAAAACAGTTGCTCAAGATATGATACGTTGAGGTTCATCAAAAATTCATTTTTACCAAAGTTCACAAACTTCCAATTTTCAAAACATACACTTCCAAATTCATGTAAAACCAACCAAAACTTAACAAAAATCAATCTCAAGCCCCCTCAACTCATACTTTAACATTTTTATTAAATTCACAATCCACCAATCCACCATTTTGACCAATCTTAATCAAATAACTCAATTTCAAACAAAATATCATATCATATATCATTCTTTATCCCAAATTCAAATAATACAAATTCCATCAACCATCAATACATACAATCAATATCATCCTCACCATCAACATAGTTTCATCCACAATCCAATCTCAATCAATCATTAAGCACATATCAAAACATGCATATCTCTCATCCATCATACCATCAAAACGTCTAAAATCCACTAATCACATACATAACAACACAATTCATTTCAACCAATCAATAACATCAATAGTTCAAATCCTATCTTAGGGTGTCTAGCCTAAGTTTTTGTAATACACTAATTAGCCTAAGCCTTACCTCGCGTCATAAAGCAAAGGTTAATCAAAGGTTACGACAGTTTTAAGCTTATACATACATTATATAGAAGGAATTAATAATAATCTAGAAGCCCGATGAAGAATATAGCTAAAAAATGGGATTTCAAAAGCGCAAAACATACTAACGAAGCTATTGATTTAAAGCAAAAGAAACAGGTATGGAGTAACAAAACATCATAGTATAATAGTATAATATCATAAGACGCTAGCCACAACTCGCAGAGTTTAAGCCGGCTAGCTATATGCAGACCATGTATGAAACCAGACAGTAAAAACAGCTTATACAAGTTTTGTTCTCTCAATATAACCCTCTAGGCTAAAGCAAAATACAAAAGTGAGAGACATATATATATAATAAATCAAAAGGACTCCAAAAGATAATCCAAATCCTCCGCTCCTGTCACCAATCAGACAACTCACTAAGGTGGGATGCGACCTACATGTGAAAAACACAACAGAATATGGTATGAGAACCGGAGGTTCTCAGTATGGTAACAGTTCCTAGTGATGTAGGATATAAAACCCCGGGACGCCAAAGACAAGCAAGGATTAGAGTGAACCTAAACACCAAGAATCACAAAAACTCACTTAGCCCCAAGCCCTAGATACCCGAAATTTTGAAGAGAAGAAATGGGAGAATTTCGAGCTTACCTCTAAAGTTCTTGGATGGGTTTTGTAGAGCTCTTCACAAGAAACGCGTAGCGGCTGACGGCATGCAAATCTGAGCTCTAGAGCTCAAGATACGAGCTTGAGAAGATTGAGGTGAAAAGGGTTTTCTTCTTCCTCTCCTCCCTTCTCAATTTCTGAAGTGTGTGTGTGTTTATGAGGTTAGGGTTCATTAAATGAACCTTTATATATGTTAGACTTGGGCCTAACTTGGGTCCAATTCAACCCATTAGCGTTTTTAGCCCGTTTGGCCCAACTTCGGGCCAAACCTTTAAAATTAATGCCCGGTTTTCTATTTCTACTATTTTCTAAGGTTTTTGACTGTCTCTACTTTTTCTCGCGCAGTACCGGATAGGCTTGAACCGATTCAATTGCCGGTTCGCAGTTTTTCACGGTTTTTCGCAGAGAACACATTTTCTAACTCGGAAAGACCCACTGAGTCCAAAAATGATGTTTAAAACCTCAAATTCTCACTCTAACTTTTTGGAATCAAGTCTGGGCAATATAACCATTTAATTAACCGGTTCGATTCATTGCGGTTCTTACAGTTTTTACACCACATTACATTTTACATACAGGAAACCGAAACTATACCTTGGCTGATTCCCCGCTCAACCCAGAATACTTCCAATTTTCACTTTCCTTAAACCTTCAAGACTCTAACACCTTTCAAATGGATCTTCCAGCACCAAAAGCCACTCCAAGCCTTTCCAAGACCTTAATCAAGTTCCAACATTCATACATACATATCTTAATACACATAACATACACCCACACCTACCAACTAAATCACTAATCACAAAACCTCAAGTATTTCATTTAGGGTTGAAAATCTTACCATACCCAATGATCAAAGGGGTGAGATTGAGCCTTTTCTTCAAGCTAATTGGATCTTATAACATCAAAGAGTTCAAAATCTCAACATTTTTTATCCAAAAAATCGAATTTTAGGGCTGAAAAAATTGAACTAAAATCATGGTTTACCTCAAGAATAAAGTTATGGACTTTGTAGAGCTCAGCGACGCGGTTGCGTGACTTCAAACGGTGCGACTATCGGAGATCCGAATCAAAGGTTATCAAGGATTGAAGATTAAGTGAGGGTTAAGATTTGGGAATTGTGTTCTTCCCTTCTCCCCCAAGTGTTTCAGCGCGTGTGTGTTTAGAATGGGGAGGGAAAGGGCTTTGTCTTTCATTTAGTTGGATATTGGGTTGGGCCAAGGGCCCAATACGGGTCCGGTTGGCCCGATTTGGCCCGTTCGATCCAATTTTGGGCCGAATTCTTTAAAATTAGTGTCAAAATTTTTATTTTAATTTTTTCTATCATATTAAACCATAAAAATTGCATTTCTAATTTTTATAGAATAAATCTTAATTTGTGGGTTAATTATGTGTTAATTATTTATTAAATAATCGGGTTTTACAAGAGGGGTTCGAACCCCAACTCAACCATTTTGGAGATATTTCACATTCCAAAATCAGAGGATCATACGGTACACACTCGTTGGAGCACGATGGACTGCAAAATGCTGGTGCGTCAAAGATTTGCCCTCCGAACGGTTTGGTCAAACCGGTCATTAACGGGTTTGACTAGTTTTCACCGGTTTAGGACGAATTTGACCAGTTTGTACTGGTTCCTCACCTTAAACGGTCCAAGCACCGGACCGGACCGGCATATGATCTATTTCACCGATTTTTTGGTTGATCTGGCCGGTCCAGTCCAGTTTTAAAAACTATGAATGGTACTTAACCAATGTTCATTGCGAAAGAAGGGAAAATTATTTTCTTAGAGGAAGATGGGAAAATTATTTCCTTAGAGGAAGATTTTATGTGTTTAATTAGGAAATGTACTGTTGAGGAGCTTCAAGATAATAATGAGGTATTTTTAGTTTTAACCTAACAGAACATTTTTTGAAAGAAGATATACTATTTTATTTTTTTTCTTATACTAATTGAATTTTATGTTTCTGAAAACTTTAGAAAGGGTTATTTATGATATTTGAGTTGACAATAGCTATTTTTTATGATATATTTTATTTTTTTCTGATACTAATTGAATTTTATGTTTTCAAAAACTTTAGAAAGAGTTATTTTTTATATTTGAGGTGGAGATAGCTCACCGATTTTTCGGTTGAACTGGCCGGTCCAGTCTAGTTTTAATAACTATAAATGGTACTCAACCATTGTTCATTGCAAAAGAAGGAAAAATTATTTTCTTAGAGGAAAATGGGAAAATTATTTTCTTTGAGGAAGATTTCATGTGTTTAATTAGGAAATGTACTGTTTAGGAGTTTCAAGAAAATAATGAGGTGTATTTAGTTTTAACCTAACAGAACAATTTTTGAAAGAAGAAATACTATTTTATTTTTTTCTGATACTAATTGAATTTTATATTTCTGGAAACTTTAGAAAGGGTTATTTATGATATTTGAGGTGGAGATAGCTATTTTTGATGATATCATTTTTTCTTATACTAATTGAATTTTATGTTTTCGAACATTTTATAAAGGGTTATTTATGATATTTGAGGTGGAGATAGCTATTTTTGATGAAGGACCTTGATGGTATTGAATTTGTATATGTGGCTGTTCAACCTTAAGTCGGTGCCTACTATTTTGACATTTATGATCATCATGTAATCAATGTGACTTCAAAGTTTGTTTTTATTACCTTCTTTTCAAAGACTTTATTTCTATTTTTGTATGAAGTTCTTTCTTGAAAAACACTATCGTGTTTCTTTTCTTTTTAATATTATTTATTCAATCTTAACTCGGTGTTTACTACTTTGTGATCATCAAGTAATCAACGTGACTCCAAAGTTTGTTTTTATTCTTTTTTTTGAAAGATGTCATTAATCTTGGTTGCAAGGTTTATAAAGGTGCAAGTGTATGTTGTAGTTATATGTGTTTCTTGTGTTGTTATTTTCATTTTAGCTTATTCTTGTATGTGTAAAAAATTGTTCTATGTATTTATTATTTCAAATTTAATCAAGTGATTTATTTTGTTACAAATAGGTTTTAGGTGCAGATAGTTATCCTGTTCTTTTTCAAAAGTTGGTTAGAAAGAAGTTCTTGCTAAAGGTAGAAACTAAAAATATTGGTGTTGACAAATATTTCGGGACTTTACCTGTGAAAAGGGTCTACGATGAAGGTTTGATTTTATTACGAGTCTAATTTTGTGATTGTTTGTAATACATTTTTTATTATATTAAAGTTAATTTGTAATTTGGTTGGACTGTTATGTAGGATAAATCTTTATAAAAATCTAAGTTTGTTAGATTTGAACATTCCCCTTTTAAGAAGGCATCATCAAATTTTTTGGAAAAATGTATTTTCCGAAAGGGAGAATGTTCAAATGTGAAAAAGGAACCCCCAATAGAGTCATCAAGAAAGAATTGTTTGAGAATATCTGTAAAGATTTAAAGGTTAAAAGAAACTTGAATGGGGACTTAAAAAAGTTGGCTGAGGATGGGGTTGGTCTCAACTCATAGATTCTCGATATTGTTGATGTGTGAAGTAGTTGTCTTGGGAGCTGCTGATACCTGATATTATGGTAGTTTATTTTATAAGATGTAATATATGTGTAAGGTAGTTAGAAGCATTTATTTATTTGTCAAATTTTGTGATTGTTTGTAATATGTTTTTTATTATGTTTGAATTGGTTTGTAATTTGGTTGGTCTGTTATTTTAACATTTCCCCTTTAAGAAGGCATCATCAAATTTTTTGGAAAAATATATTTTTCGAAAGGGAGAATGTTCAAATGTGAAAAAGGAACCCCCAATATTGATAGACTTCTTTGCTGAAAAAGGTTCTCAAGTAGCTAGACAAGAGAAAACGCATGCTGATGTTAATGTGTTAAAAAGAAAAATGAATGGAACGGATGTGACTGATAGATTTGATGAGGAGTTTCATGCTGAAATTAAAACGTTACTATATTCACCTATTAAAGAAACCACGGTATTGTTTTGTTGTGATTGAAATTGATATAAGTTGTTATGATAGTAGTTTTATTTTATATGTTAGATTTATTACAAAGATGGAATAAGATTAATTAATTTATGTGTAATTTTATATTTTCAATGTATAATTCCATATTATGTAAATATATAAATATCTAAATATAAATAAAACCTTTTTTGTTTTTGTTTTAAAGAACTATTATCAGTGTTCTTGATTGGGCCCAGAGTCGTCAAGAAAGAATTGATTGAGAATATCTGTAAAGGTTTAAAGGTTAAAAGAAACTTGAATGGGGACTTAAAAAAGTTGACTGAGGATGGGGTTGGTCTCAACTCAAAGATTCTCAAGATTATTGATGGGTGAAGTAGTTGTCTTGGAAGCTGCTGATACCTGATATTATGGTAGTTTATTTTATAAGATGTAATATATGTGTAAGGTAGTTAGAGGCATTAATTTATTTGTCAAATTTTGAGATTGTTTGTAATATGTTTTTTATTATATTAAAGTTGGTTTGTAATTTGGTTGGTCTGTTATGCAGGATAAATCTTTGGATAAATCTAAGTTTGTTAGATTTTAACATTTCCCATTTAAGAAGGCATCATCAAATTTTTTGGAAAAATATATTTTTCGAAAGGGAGAATGTTCAAATGTGAAAAAGGAACCCCCAATATTGATAGACTTCTTTGCTAAAAAAGGTTTTTCAAGTAGCTAGACAAGAGGAAACGCATTCTGATGTTAATTTGTTAAAAAGAAAAATGAATGGAACGGATGTGACTGATAGATTTGATGAGGAGTTTCATGCTGAAATTAAAACGTTACTATATTCACTTATTAAAGAAACCACGGTATTGTTTTGTTGTGATTGAAATTTATATAAGTTGTTATGATAGTAGTTTTATTTTATATGTTTGATGTAACACCCTACCATACAGAGCCTTATGCTTAAGTCATAATTCAGAGATGGCAAGGTATTACGACCTCTAAAATAAAAATTTAGTACGTATAGTAGTATGAATGATTAATTATAACTAGGAGCCTTTGTAAAAAAAAAAGGGGTAAACAAAAACCGCAACTCAAAAGCGCAACACTCCGATCGATAACGTAACGAACGAGGATAACCAACGCGAGATTATATATATACAAAGGAGTGTCAAAAACAGGAATATCAAGGCTCAAGATCCGGATGCGAAGATAACCGGTCCGAGCATAGCAATATATACATATGATAAAATAAAGAAAACCCCAAGGAAACCCAAAGGGACACAAATACATAAAACCTATTCTCCAAAATCTCCCATGAGAGGAGTCATCACAGTTTGTATTATTTAATGGAGATAAAAGTATCTAAGCACAACATATAAACAAAAAACGTAGTCCCCAAGAACAAGGAATCTTCGCAATCTAGAAGTCTCCAGCATGCCTCAGCGGGACACCTCACGCCCTGCATCTGAAAACCACAAAATCCGCATGGGTGAGAACCAAAGGTCCCCAGCATGGTAACAGCTTCCACATATATAATACATAATAATGGAGGAAAGCCGAAGGCAATCCTAGAACTTCCTCCAGATAATATCAAAGCTTATAAACAAGCTAAACCGTATAAGGGCATCTGACTAAAGATTCTTCAGTCTAACTAATACTTCCCTTTCCAATTCCTTCAAACCTCCCAACCACCAGCAGGAGTATATTATAGCAAACACAATTATATCAGACAAAGAATATCAAATAGGAGCAAGTAAGACATTTAGACAATTAGCAAGTTATACGCAGTCAAATAGGCAATCTCAAACAATTCACATAGTATGCATATGATGAATGCCTGTTCCTAGTGGCCGATGATATCATCTGTCGGTTATAGAGCCAACCCGACAAGTCCTGGCAGTTAACCACTGGACTGTCCCTCTGTCGTGTCTCCCCAACTCGAGTATGCTCAATATGAGCTTGATCATAAACATGATCCATATCCATCACCATCACTGGTGAATATTTATCCATCACCATCACAGGTGAATATTTATCCATCACCATCACAGGTGAATATTTATCCATCACCATCACAGGTGAATATTTGTCCATCACCATCACAGGTGAATATTTGGGAGTGAGCTCGTCCGGGATTTCACAGTGCCCGGCCACCCTGACGACATAGGGTAAACAGAGTATCAAGTCTCAACCTGGAGCACGTGGTGGCTAGCCACTGCTACTACCCAGGGAAACTCGTATCTCAGATAGTGGAAGTACAAATCACAGTTATCAACAATTCAGCATAAACATGCATGAATTCTCATCCATGGATCAACATCCATATCCGCCATTCGGCTCACGGTTAAATCCATAACCAGCCAATACTCATAGCATACACAGCTATTCCAGCTCTCGGTTAAATCCATAACCAGCCTTTTCATTAACAATTATAGCCTCTCGGCTCATGGCATAACAAGCACTTCCACCACCATCCTCCGCATCTCACATAATCATCTTGATCCTCATTGATCATTCATATATCCCTTGCTTCACTCGCAAGTTACCTCATTCACTAGCCCCTTCTTAATAGCTAGGCATGCCATAATGATTAAGACATAAATGGTGAGATCGGAGGCTTAGAAGTATGAGATTTGGCTTTTAAAACTCAAAAATCAACTTTGGGATGAAAACAGGGCCGCGCGTACGCGCACTCCACGCTCACGCGTGGATGGCCTCAACAACACTCATCGACGCGCAAGCGTCATGCACGCTAACGCGTGGATTCCAAACTTGCCCATCGGTGCGCACGCGTCAACCACGCGTACGCGCGGGTGTTCTTGTGCCCCAGGCACAACACCGGCACAGTTCTGGCATAACTCTCGGGAAAATGACTGGGCATTGGGTGCAGCACAATCGGCGCGCCCGCGCACGTCACGCGTACGCGTGGATGGCGTGTTTCGGAAGATCGGCGCGCACGCGCCAGGTGCGCCCACGCGCAAGGGGTCATTCTGCTAAAAATTTTCTAAGTTAAAAGCTGCAGAATTTCACAGATTTACACCCCAAGATTCCAACGGACATAACTTCCTCATTTTAAATCGTTTTTCACCCGTTCTTCAAACGGCATGCACGTCCCGGATCCAATTTCATTTCTAAACAGATTTGGTACAAAACGGAGATCCGTAGTCCAAGTTATGTCCCGTCAAAGTATGCCCAAAAAACCATATTTTCATTCAAAATCACAATATGCCATTTTCAAAACAAACCGTTTTCAACTCCTTTCAAAGTCAATCAAAACATGCCAATTTCATCCCTTTTCTTTGAAATCAATCAAAATGTATCAAACTCAACATCAAGCCTCCTCAACTCACACATTGACACATTACCACAATATATACAATCACTATCTCATCATTTTAGCCCACTTCACCCAAGTGGCTCAAACTCAAACATATTGACATATCATATACTATTCCTCATGCCAATTTTCAACAACACCAATTCCAATAAACCATTATTGTACACAATCAATATCACACTCACCATCAACATGGTTCAACCCACAATTCAACCATAACCAATTATCAAGCATATATCACAACATGCATATTTCTCATGCATCATACCACCAAGGCATCAATAATGATCATCACATACATGACCACATCATATATATCAACCATTCAACAACATCAACCATTCAATGCCTATCTTAGGGCCTCTAGCCTAAGTATTTCCTACCACATTACATATTAGATACGGGAAACCGAAACCATACCTTAGCCGAATTTCCCAAGCTCCACCGGAGCCCTTCCAAACCACTTATCCACAAGCTCTCAAGGCCTCAACACCTCCAAGAACGGATTTTTCACCACCAAATCCTTTCCAAGCTTTTCAATATCACCAATCAAGCTCCAATATACACATATACACAACCTAAGCCACAACCATCATACCCATACACAACATCTCAAAACCCAAACATCATAAAATCAAAAAATACACTAGGGTTGAGAATCTTACCACCTCCAAGGTCCAAGGAGACAAGATTAACCTTCTCCTTCAAGAGAGTTGGGTCCTATAACATCAAAGAACCCAAAATCTCAACATTTAACCCATGAAACTCGAAAATAAGGGCTGAGATTTCGAACAGCAACACGTGGCTTACCTCAAGATTGGTTGTATGGGTTTTGTAGAGCTCTCCGCGGTGAACGCGTGGCCGCAAACGGGGCGGCAATCGGAGCTCTAGATCAAAAGTTATGGTGGTTTGAAGATCAAGTGAGAGAGAGAAGTTGAGAGAATGTTCTTCCCTTCCTCTCCACCATTTCAGCTTGTGTGTGTAACAAATGAGGAGAGAGAGTGCTGAAAACTAGGGTTTTGGTTAAGTTATGTTGGGCCAAGGGCCCACTTTAGGTTCTATTGGCCCGGTTTGGCCCGTTCGGTCCAATCTTGGTCCGAATTCTATAAAATTGGTACCAAAATTCTCGTCTCAGTCTCCTCTATCACATTTAGCCATAAAAATCACATTTTAGGCTTTCTAGAATAAATTCTCATTTACGGGTTAATTAGCCGTTAATTAACCGGGTTTTACATCCTACCCACCTAATTGGGAATTTTGCCCACAAAATTCAAATACAAATACCTGAGAATAAATGCGGATAATCCGATCGCATCTCTGACTCAAGTTCCCAAGTGTGTTCCTCAACACCGCCTCGACTCCATGCCACTTTGACTAGTGAAACATCTTTTCCACACAACCGTTTGATACTAGTATCATCAATTTTGACCGGAGCCACTGGAAGCGTCAAATCTTCCCTTAACTGAATCGATTCAGGTTCCAACACATGACTAGCATCAGGAGTGTACTTCCGAAGCTGCGACACGTGAAACACGTCGTGCAGATTCGAAAGATGAGGTGGTAGAGCCATCCGATACGCCACCGGTCCAATCCTCTCTAGGATCTGAAATGGACCAATGTATCGAGGATTCAACTTCTTTGCTTTAATCGCCCTACCTACTCCCGTGGTCGGAGTAACCTTAAGGAAAACATGGTCTCCTTCCTCAAATTCTAAGGGCTTTCGCCTTTGATCGGCGTAACTCTTTTGACGACTCTGCGCCGTAAGCATCCTATCACGGATTTTCTTGACTTGTTCAGTAGTCTCAGCTATCATTTCTGGCCCCAACAAGCTTTTCTCTCCAGCTTCATACCAACATAGCGGAGATTGACATTTTCTCCCATACAAGGCCTCATACGGAGCCGTTCCGATGCTCGCATGATAACTATTATTGTATGCAAACTCCACTAATGGCATATACCGATCCCAACTCGCCGGTTGGTCCAAAACACAAGCTCTCAACATATCCTCTAGTGTTTGGATCGTCCTCTCAGATTGACCATCTGTTTGAGGATGGTAAGCCGTGCTCACGCTTAATCGGGTTCCAAAAGCCTTCTGAAATGCACCCCAAAACCTTGAAGTGAAACGAGGATCTCTATCAGAGATTATAGTAGCAGGTACACCATGAAGTCTCACAATCTCCTTTATGTATAACCGTGCTAGCTCCTCAAGGGTGTAAGTCATCCGAATGGGCAAAAAGTGAGCTGACTTCGTCAGTCGGTCCACAATCACCCAGATAGCATCAAAACCAGCCCTAGTCCTTGGCAATCCCGACACAAAGTCCATTGCAATACTTTCCCACTTCCATTGGGGAATCTCTAAAGGTTGCAACATACCGGCGGGCTTTTGATGTTCAATCTTTACCTTTTGACAAGTTAAGCACTTTGAAACATATTCCGCCACATCATTCTTCATACCCGGCCACCAAAACATCGCCTTCAAATCATGGTACATCTTAGTACTTCCCGGGTGAATAGAGAATCCGCTTTTGTGTGCCTCCTTTAAAATATCTTGCCTCAAAGTGCCAACATCCGGCACAATGATCCTACCCTTGAATCTCCATAACCCATCTTTTTCTTCTGACACTCTCCACTGTTTTCCTTGCTCAATAGCCGGTAATACCTTCCATAAGGCTTCATCATTCTGATGAGCTTTTAGGAGTTCGGACTTGAAATCACTTGAGATCTCTAATCGGCTCAAACACAAAGTTCCGGATACTTCTTGAGCACCAATTTTCAAACTCTCAAATCCCTTGAGCAACTTCTCCTCTTGAAGCATCATCCAAGCCGCATAGAACGACTTTCGACTTAACGCATCCGCCACCACGTTCGCCTTTCCCGGATGGTAATGCAACTCAAAGTCGTAGTCTTTCAACAATTCCATCCACCTCCTCTGCCTCATATTAAGCTCTTTCTGACCAAAGAGGTACTTCAAGCTCTTATGATCAGAGAAAACTTGGAACTTAACCCCATAGAGATAATGCCTCCACACCTTCAAGGCAAACACAACCGCAGCGAGTTCCAAATCGTGCGTAGGGTAACTAACTTCATGAGGTCTCAACTGTCGTGAGGCATACGCCACCACATTACGATGCTGCATCAGCACGCACCCTAAACCCTTTAATGAGGCATCACAATACACCTCAAAAGGCTCGTTCGGCTCAGGTAACACTAACACAGGTGCAGTGGTCAACTTTTTCTTCAATGTCTGAAAGCTCTTCTCGCATTCAGGAGTCCAAACAAATGGAGTGTCTTTGCGGGTTAACTTTGTCATTGGCAAAGCTATCTGTGAAAAGCCCTTGATAAATCTTCGGTAATAGCCAGCTAAACCCAGAAAACTCCTTATCTCTGTTATGGTGGTTGGTTGTTTCCAATCCATCACCGCCTCCACCTTAGTTGGATCTACGGCTATTCCCTTCTTACTCACCACATGGCCCAAAAACTTCATCTCACTCTTCCAAAACTCACACTTAGACAGTTTTGCATAAAGTTTCTTCTCCTTTAGAATCTGCAATACGGTCCTCAAGTGTTCCGCATGCTCTTCTTCAGTCTTGGAGTAAATTAGTATGTCATCAATGAAGACAACAACGAATTTATCCAGAAACGGATGGAAGACTCTATTCATGTAATCCATGAATACCGCAGGAGCGTTCGTCAACCCAAAAGACATCACAGTGTACTCGTAATGACCATAACGAGTCCTGAAAGCGGTCTTAGGGATATCCTCGCCCCTCACCCTTATCTGGTGATAACCGGATCGCAAGTCAATCTTAGAGAAAACTCCAGCTCCTTGTAACTGATCCATGAGATCATCAATTCTCGGCAATGGGTACTTATTCTTTATTGTAACCTTGTTCAACTGCCTGTAATCCACACAGAGCCGCATACTCCCATCTTTCTTCTTCACCAATAACACTGGAGCACCCCATGGAGAGACACTTGGTCGTATAAAATTCTTTTCCAACAGATCCTCTAACTGAGACTTTAGCTCGTTCATCTCTAACGGTGACATCCTATAAGGAGCACTTGAGATTGGTCCCGCCCCGGGCACCAACTCAATAGCAAACTCAACCTCTCGGTTAGGTGGAAACTCATCAATATCATCGGGAAACACTTCCGGAAACTCACACACAACCGGAATCTGCTCCAACCTTTGATCATCACCTGAAACACCCGCTGTTAACAACATGATACCCTGACATTCGGTTCCGGAACAATTCACCATCATCGAATTCGAGTAATAATTATTCACCACGACCGGCCCTTCTGTATCTTCCGGCATAAAATACACCGACTTTGTAGAACAATCTAGCAGAACATGGTTCTTAGATAACCAATCCAATCCCAAGATAAGATCAAGACCAATCATCGGCAAGCAGACTAAATTATGAACAAAATCACGCTGCTTGAACCTAAAGGAAACTTCCGGGCATCCTAGCCTAGTTACCGTGGCTTCATGGGTAGCATTATATTCCTTTAGGTCATAACCTAAGGTTACAATCTTCAATCCTAACTCATGAGCTTTCTCAAATGCAATAAATGAATGTGATGCTCCCGAATCAAATAAAGCATTTAAAGTTTGACCAGCTAATTCACAGTTACCTCGAATGAGTGTCTCGGATCCCTCAACACCTATAGCTGAAGTGGTGAACACCCGACCAGTCTGTTGTGCCTTCCCAGCACCTTGTTTCTGCCTCTCCGGACAACTGGTGGCTTTATGCCCCGCTTTTCCACAATTGTAGCACAAACCCCATCCGGCCTTGCATGGTGCTCCCAGATGGTGACTTCCACACCTAGTGCAAGTTTGATCATTCTGAGGCTGCTTCCCAAACTTTTTCCCTTGGAAGTTGTTGTTGCTGGACCTCCTAAAGGAACCTCCCCTTGAAAGGCGGACCTCTAGGTGCAAAGCTCTTCCCTCGGTTCCGTGGGAATGATCCCTTGTGACTCCCTCTTTCAGCAGCTGCCTTCTTCACATACTCTTCAGCAACCCCACACTTGTTCACCAACACAATGGAAGTCCTGATCTCTATTGGTCCCTGAGCTCCATTTCCGTCGTTGCCATGGTTGCTCATCTGTTGTCCAAGAGCCTCTGCAGTGGCCCACACAGCCGCAGCCATGTTCCCCAAAGCCGCCACAAGGTCTACCGGGTTATTCGAGCTATTCATCGACGCACGAGCATTCGTACGACCTCTCGCACTACCTCTACCGCGTCCACGAGGTGCCATCTGGTTCCTATACACACCAAACAATCGATATTAAGTTGATCAGGCTCAATATCGGAAGTCTAGTGCTTCAAAGTCCCAAATGCATGCTCATGAACGTTTATGCCAATTATATCAAGCAGATATACTATCAGCACATAACACACACACAGAGAATGCACAGAAGCATAGTCAGTCCATCCCTCAGGCTCTACAGGAACGAACTGCTCTGATACCATAATGTAACACCCTACCATACAGAGCCTTATGCTTAAGTCATAATTCAGAGATGGCAAGGTATTACGACCTCTAAAATAAAAATTTAGTACGTATAGTAGTATGAATGATTAATTATAACTAGGAGCCTTTGTAAAAAAAAAGGGGTAAACAAAAACCGCAACTCAAAAGCGCAACACTCCGATCGATAACGTAACGAACGAGGATAACCAACGCGAGATTATATATATACAAAGGAGTGTCAAAAACAGGAATATCAAGGCTCAAGATCCGGATGCGAAGATAACCGGTCCGAGCATAGCAATATACATATGATAAAATAAAGAAAACCCCAAGGAAACCCAAAGGGACACAAATACATAAAACCTATTCTCCAAAATCTCCCATGAGAGGAGTCATCACAGTTTGTATTATTTAATGGAGATAAAAGTATCTAAGCACAACATATAAACCAAAAACGTAGTCCCCAAGAACAAGGAATCTTCGCAATCTAGAAGTCTCCAGCATGCCTCAGCGGGACACCTCACGCCCTGCATCTGAAAACCACAAAATCCGCATGGGTGAGAACCAAAGGTCCCCAGCATGGTAACAGCTTCCACATATATAATACATAATAATGGAGGAAAGCCGAAGGCAATCCTAGAACTTCCTCCAGATAATATCAAAGCTTATAAACAAGCTAAACCGTATAAGGGCATCTGACTAAAGATTCTTCAGTCTAACTAATACTTCCCTTTCCAATTCCTTCAAACCTCCCAACCACCAGCAGGAGTATATTATAGCAAACACAATTATATCAGACAAAGAATATCAAATAGGAGCAAGTAAGACATTTAGACAATTAGCAAGTTATACGCAGTCAAATAGGCAATCTCAAACAATTCACATAGTATGCATATGATGAATGCCTGTTCCTAGTGGCCGATGATATCATCTGTCGGTTATAGAGCCAACCCGACAAGTCCTGGCAGTTAACCACTGGACTGTCCCTCTGTCGTGTCTCCCCAACTCGAGTATGCTCAATATGAGCTTGATCATAAACATGATCCATATCCATCACCATCACTGGTGAATATTTATCCATCACCATCACAGGTGAATATTTATCCATCACCATCACAGGTGAATATTTGTCCATCACCATCACAGGTGAATATTTGGGAGTGAGCTCGTCCGGGATTTCACAGTGCCCGGCCACCCTGACGACATAGGGTAAACAGAGTATCAAGTCTCAACCTAGAGCACGTGGTGGCTAGCCACTGCTACTACCCAGGGAAACTCGTATCTCAGATAGTGGAAGTACAAATCACAGTTATCAACAATTCAGCATAAACATGCATGAATTCTCATCCATGGATCAACATCCATATCCGCCATTCGGCTCACGGTTAAATCCATAACCAGCCAATACTCATAGCATACACAGCTATTCCGGCTCTCGGTTAAATCCATAACCAGCCTTTTCATTAACAATTATAGCCTCTCGGCTCATGGCATAACAAGCACTTCCACCACCATCCTCCGCATCTCACATAATCATCTTGATCCTCATTGATCATTCATATATCCCTTGCTTCACTCGCAAGTTACCTCATTCACTAGCCCCTTCTTAATAGCTAGGCATGCCATAATGATTAAGACATAAATGGTGAGATCGGAGGCTTAGAAGTATGAGATTTGGCTTTTAAAACTCAAAAATCAACTTTGGGATGAAAACAGGGCCGCGCGTACGCGCACTCCACGCTCACGCGTGGATGGCCTCAACAACACTCATCGACGCGCAAGCGTCATGCACGCTAACGCGTGGATTCCAAACTTGCCCATCGGCGCGCACGCGTCAACCACGCGTACGCGCGGGTGTTCTTGTGCCCCAGGCACAACACCGGCACAGTTCTGGCATAACTCTCGGGAAAATGACTGGGCATTGGGTGCAGCACAATCGGCGCGCCCGCGCACGTCACGCGTACGCGTGGATGGCGTGTTTCGGAAGATCGGCGCGCACGCGCCAGGTGCGCCCACGCGCAAGGGATCATTCTGCTAAAAATTTTCTAAGTTAAAAGCTGCAGAATTTCACAAATTTACACCCCAATCTTCCAACGGACATAACTTCCTCATTTTAAATCGTTTTTCACCCGTTCTTCGAACGGCATGGACGTCCCGGATCCAATTTCATTTCTAAACAGATTTGGTATAAAACGGAGATCCGTAGTCCAAGTTATGTCCCGTCAAAGTATGCCCAAAAAACCATATTTTCATACAAAATCACAATATGCCATTTTCAAAACAAACCGTTTTCAACTCCTTTCAAAGTCAATCAAAACATGCCAATTTCATCCCTTTTCTTTGAAATCAATCAAAATGTATCAAACTCAACATCAAGCCTCCTCAACTCACACATTGACACATTACCACAATATATACAATCACTATCTCATCATTTTAGCCCACTTCACCCAAGTGGCTCAAACTCAAACATATTGACATATCATATACTATTCCTCATGCCAATTTTCAACAACACCAATTCCAATAAACCATTATTGTACACAATCAATATCACACTCACCATCAACATGGTTCAACCCACAATTCAACCATAACCAATTATCAAGCATATATCACAACATGCATATTTCTCATGCATCATACCACCAAGGCATCAATAATGATCATCACATACATGACCACATCATATATATCAACCATTCAACAACATCAACCATTCAATGCCTATCTTAGGGCCTCTAGCCTAAGTATTTCCTACCACATTACATATTAGATACGGGAAACCGAAACCATACCTTAGCCGAATTTCCCAAGCTCCACCGGAGCCCTTCCAAACCACTTATCCACAAGCTCTCAAGGCCTCAACACCTCCAAGAACGGATTTTTCACCACCAAATCCTTTCCAAGCTTTTCAATATCACCAATCAAGCTCCAATATACACATATACACAACCTAAGCCACAACCATCATACCCATACACAACATCTCAAAACCCAAACATCATAAAATCACAAAATACACTAGGGTTGAGAATCTTACCACCTCCAAGGTCCAAGGAGACAAGATTAACCTTCTCCTTCAAGAGAGTTGGGTCCTATAACATCAAAGAACCCAAAATCTCAACATTTAACCCATGAAACTCGAAAATAAGGGCTGAGATTTCGAACAGCAACACGTGGCTTACCTCAAGATTGGTTGTATGGGTTTTGTAGAGCTCTCCGCGGTGAACGCGTGGCCGCAAACGGGGCGGCAATCGGAGCTCTAGATCAAAAGTTATGGTGGTTTGAAGATCAAGTGAGAGAGAGAAGTTGAGAGAATGTTCTTCCCTTCCTCTCCACCATTTCAGCTTGTGTGTGTAACAAATGAGGAGAGAGAGTGCTGAAAACTAGGGTTTTGGTTAAGTTATGTTGGGCCAAGGGCCCACTTTAGGTTCTATTGGCCCGGTTTGGCCCGTTCGGTCCAATCTTGGTCCGAATTCTATAAATTGGTACCAAAATTCTCGTCTCAGTCTCCTCTATCACATTTAGCCATAAAAATCACATTTTAGGCTTTCTAGAATAAATTCTCATTTACGGGTTAATTAGCCGTTAATTAACCGGGTTTTACATTTGATTTATTACAAAGATGGAATAAGATTAATTAATTTATGTGTAGTTTTTATATTTTCAATGTATAATTGCATATTATGTAAATATATAAATATCTAAATATAAATAAAACCTTTTTCATTTTTGTTTTAAAGAACTACTATCAGTGTCTTTGATTGGGCCTAGAGTCGTCAAGAAAGAATTGATTGAGAATATCTGTAAAGGTTTAAAGGTTAAAGGAAACTTGAATGGGGACTTAAAAAAGTTGGCTGAGGATGGGATTGGTCTCAACTCAGATTCTCAAGATTGTTGATGGGTGAAGTAGTTGTCTTGGGAGCTGCTGATACCTGATATTATGGTAGTTTATTTTATAAGATGTAATATATGTGTAAGGTAGTTAGAGGCATTAATTTATTTGTCAAATTTTGTGATTTTTTGTAATATGTTTTTTATTATATTAAAGTTGATTTGTAATTTGATTGGTCTGTTATGCAGGATAAATCTTTGAAAAAATCTAAGATTGTTAAATTTGAGCATTTCCCTTTTAAGAAGGCATCATCAAATTTTTTGAAAAAATATATTTTTCGAAAGGGAGAATGTTCAAATCTGAAAAAAGAACCCCCAATATTGATAGACTTTTTTTGCTGAAAAAGGTTATCAAGTAGCTAGACAAAAAGATATGCATGCTGATGCTGATGTGTTGAAAAGAAAAATGAATGGAATAGATATGACTGATAGATTTGATGAGGAGTTTAATGCTAAAATTAAAACGTTACTATATTCACCTATTAAAGAAACCACGGTAATGTTTTGTTATGATTGAAATTGATATAAGTTGTTATGATAGTAGTTTTATTTTATATGTTTGATTTATTACAAAGACAGAATAAGATTAATTAAATTATGTGTAATTTTTATATTTTCAATGTATAATTGCATATTATGTAAATATATAGATATCTAAATATAAATAAAATCTTTTTTATTTTTATTTTAAAGAAGTACTATCAGTGTTCTTGATTGGGTCCCAGAGTGATCAAAAAAGAATTGATTGAGAATATATGTAAAGGTTTAAAGGTTAAAAGAAACTTGAGTGGGGACTAAAAAAGTTGGCCGAGGATGGGATTGGTCTCAACTCAAAAATTCTCAAGATTGTTGACGGGTGAAGTAGTTGTCTTGGGAGTTGCTGGTACCTGATATTATGGTAGTTTTTTTATAAGATGTAATATATGTGTAAGGTAGTTAGAGGCATTAATTTAATTGTCAAATTTTATAATTGTTTGTAATATGTTTTTTATTATATTAAAGTTGATTTGTAATTTGGTTGGTCTGTTATGCAGGATAAATCTTTGAAAAAATCTAAAATTGTTAGATTTGAACATTTTCCTTTTAAGAAGGCATCATCAAATTTTTTGAAAAAATGTATTTCTCGAAAGGGAGAATGTTCAAATGTGAAAAAGGAAACTCCAATATTGATAGACTTTTTTGCTGAAAAAGGTTCTCAAGTAGCTAGACAAGAAGATACGCATGCTAATGTGTTGAAAAGAAAAATGAATGGAACAGATGTGACTGATAGATTTGATGAGGAGTTTCATGCTAAAATTGAAATGTTACTATATTCACCTGTTAAAGAAACCACGGTAATGTTTTGTTATGATTGAAATTGATATAAGTTGTTATGATAGTAGTTTTATTTTATATGTTTGATTTATTACAAAGACAGAATAAGATTAATTAAATTATGTGTAATTTTTATATTTTCAATGTATAATTGCATATTATGTAAATATATAGATATCTAAATATAAATAAAATCTTTTTTATTTTTATTTTAAAGAAGTACTATCAGTGTTCTTGATTGGGTCCCAGAGTGATCAAAAAAGAATTGATTGAGAATATATGTAAAGGTTTAAAGGTTAAAAGAAACTTGAGTGGGGACTAAAAAAGTTGGCCGAGGATGGGATTGGTCTCAACTCAAAAATTCTCAAGATTGTTGATGGGTGAAGTAGTTGTCTTGGGAGTTGTTGGTACCTGATATTATGGTAGTTTTTTTATAAGATGTAATATATGTGTAAGGTAGTTAGAGGCATTAATTTAATTGTCAAATTTTATAATTGTTTGTAATATGTTTTTTATTATATTAAAGTTGATTTGTAATTTGGTTGGTCTGTTATGCAGGATAAATCTTTGAAAAAATCTAAAATTGTTAGATTTGAACATTTTCCTTTTAAGAAGGCATCATCAAATTTTTTGAAAAAATGTATTTCTCGAAAGGGAGAATGTTCAAATGTGAAAAAGGAAACTCCAATATTGATAGACTTTTTTGCTGAAAAAGGTTCTCAAGTAGCTAGACAAGAAGATACGCATGCTAATGTGTTGAAAAGAAAAATGAATGGAACAGATGTGACTGATAGATTTGATGAGGAGTTTCATGCTAAAATTGAAATGTTACTATATTCACCTGTTAAAGAAACCACGGTAATGTTTTGTTATGATTGAAATTGATATAAGTTTTTATGATAGTAGTTTTATTTTATATGTTTGATTTATTACAAAGATGGAATAAGAGTAATTAATTTATGTGTAATTTTTATGTTTTCAATGTAAAATTGCATATTATGTAAATATATAAATATCTAAATATAAATAAAACCTTTTTTGTTTTTGTTTTATAGGAAGTACGATCAGTGTTCTTGATTGGCCCCTAGAGTCGTCAAGAAAGAATTGATTGAGAATATCTGTAAAGGTTTAAAAGTTAAAAGAAACTTGAATGGGGACTTAAAAAAGTTGACTGAGGATGGGGTTTGTCTCAACTCAAAGATTCTCAAGATTGCTAATGTGTGAAGTAGTTGTCTTGGGAACTGCTGATATCTGATATTATGGTAGTTTTTTTTATAAGATGTAATATATGTGTAAGGTTGTTAGAGCCATATATAATGTAGTTAAAGATGAGAAGAAAGTACTCTTTGTTTTATCACTTAAGTTCATTATTTATTTGTCTTATGATACAAGTATTATTGAGATGTCTTAGTTATGTTCTGCTGTAAGCTTATATAGCAAAGAGTGTTTACAAAGAAAACGAAGACATGTTATCAAATTAGATATGCTTATTTATGTCCATGTTATTTATTTTTTATTAATATTTATGTTTTATATAAATTTGATGGATGAATTAATGGAAATAGTATTACTTAAAATTATTATCCTTTTATCATTTTGTCTAATTTTGTATGAATTATTCTTGAGTTATTGACAAATAATTAATAATTTATTTACCCTTATTTGGTTTTATTTATATTTTATTTTGCAAAAAATATCCATGTTCTCTTTTCTGTTTATGTTAATGGTGTAAATATTTTAGGATGTCTCTCTCATCTGTGTTTTGTTATGCTTAGTTTTGTCTTATGTGTTAGTGGGAGAATTAAATATAGGTTTAATTACTCTGTTGGTCCCTATAGTTTCATGAAATTTTTAATTAGATCATTATTCTTGTTTTCCTTTTAATTGAGTCCTTGCACTAATTTATTTTTTTAATTGGGTCCTTACACTTTTTTTTCTTTTTGTTTGGGTCACTGCACCATTTTTTTAGTTGGGTCCCTATACAATTAAGCCAATTATTGCCAAGAGGGACCTAATTGAAAAAAATTTGGTGCATGGACCCAATTAAAAAGAAAAAAATATAGGGATCTAATTGAAAATTTTACGAAACTATAGGGAGCAATAGAATAATTAAACCTTAAATATAACAAAACATGCTGATGGTTTAACAAATAATGGTATACTATCAAGTATTATGAGTTAATGTATTTGTTATTTAGAAAATCATTTATATCATTTGTTAATGTTAATAATAGTAACATTAGAAAAAATAAAATTATTTCATATTGAAGTTCATATTGTAAGGGAAAATGTTTGTCTTTTATACTCTTTTTAATTTCGATCTCAATATTTTTTCATATTTGTAGATATTAATAAGATTTGAGTAATCTTTTTTATTACATGAATTAAATATTAGATTTATATCATTATAATTTATATTGGTTTGGTTGCTTTAAGATATTTTTTTTCCTTTTTTTATTTTTATCTAGTATTATGAGTAAATGTTAGTGTTTTTCGTATTTGAGTATTATATTGGTTATTATAATATAGTAACAATTTTCTTATTTATGAAAAAGAAATGATGAGATGAATTAGAGATACATGATCCTTTTATAAATGTTTAAAAGTGAAGTACAAGGTATTTTTTTTAGTTGTAATGATTTATGAGTGATAGTAATTTTGTTTCTTTATGTAAATAACTCATTTGATAGTTTCTTATCATTATTATACAAATAAATCTAAATAAGATAATTGGATGTTGTTGTTTCATTTTATTTACTTTTTGGTTATAATTTTTTTCTCTAGTATATATATAATTATCATAATTCTGAAAACCGAAACGGACCGACTAGTTCGACCGGGTTAATAAAAAATTGGTCATCTGGCCAGTTCAGTTGAAAATTGCTTAGCAAAAATCCGGTCTAAAAATCAGCTGAACCAACAGTTAACCGATGAACCGCTAGAACCACTCGATTTTTTAAGGGTTATTGGTTTGGTGGTAAACTGCTCAAAAATAGCTGCCCTAATAGCCACCTTCTCCATCCCTAAACTCCTTTCCTCCGCTAAAGCGTGTCGTTGCTACCTTCCTCTTCTGCTCCAATCTTTGTTCTCTCTCTGTTTTCCAATTGTAGCTTCCTCCTCTGCTCCATCCGGTGACATTTCTCTCCTTTCTAGTTAATGCCATCCTCCACTACTCTTCTACTGCCCTCTTGAAGTCGATTTCTTCCTCTGTCATGTAGCCTCCAGTGTCGCCTCTAGCTGTGCTGCCCCCAGCCACGATTTATCCCTCCACCAAGCTTAGCCTTGGTCGCCTCCAGTCTTTACTTCTCCCTCAAGCCTTGGTCACCTTTGTTAGGTACATGACTCTCTCTTTATTTTTTTGATTTTGAGTTTTGAAAACACATTTTGCTGATGATTGCTCAACTATTGTGTTGTGAAACTGTGGAAGGTTGTTCTTACTTCTTTATTTTTCTTTAATTTTATTTAATTGTTCTTTTTTTGTTGTGATCTTGGTTTCTTACTATGCTGTGGAATTGCTTCTTCTTGTTCAAATTGGAGACTACATCGATTTTTCAATCTGTTCAAATTGTTGAGTTAATAATACTATTTTTGTTAATTTTTACATTTTCTGAGTTGCTGATTTTCTGAAATAATGGCTGAATTAGATGACTTCATTGAATATTTTCTACTTCCCTAAGGTGTGCATGCTGCTAATTGAAGTGTTATATATTTTTGCCGAATATTTTCATGTACTATTAGAACTTAGAATATTTGTAGAGGTGCAGGAGTTATGTATTATATTTTCTTTCTAGTTGTCTCATGGCCAATGTAGAAGCTTTGGCTAGTTTTACCAATTGAGATCAAATTCTTGTAATCAACTCGTATTCTTAGTTGACCATCATAAATTTTTCTCCCGTTTTTTTGTATGTGGATGTAGGATTGTAGTTCATTTTATGTTGAACAATGTTATCATTACTTTTTATGAAGAAATATGGTGGTTACAAATAATGATATGTTATTTCGATATGTTACAAAAGCTTCTACACTATGTTTGTCTTCTTTAGATTTTATTACCCGATAATTTTTTTGTGTTTGTATTTGATGCTGAGATAAATGTAACTGATTCTAATGAAGTATATTTTGCTTAATTTTGTTCATCTTTTGTTATAGCTGCATGCACAAACAATAAGTCAATAATTACTAAAAAAATAAATAAGTTAAGATTAACTCGGACAATTAACAACAATCAACTAATTAACTCAGAAAATAATTAACTAAGATAATAATAAACTTAGAAAATTAACAATAATAAATAATAAGTCAATAATTAATTTAGAAAATAAAAAAGTTAAGATTAACTCAGACAATTTACAATAATCAACTAATTAACTCAAAAAATAATTTACTCAAATAATAATAAATTTAGAAAATTAAAAACAATAAACAGTAAGTCAATAATTAGCTCAGAAAATAAACAAGTTAAGCTTAACTCAGACAGTTAACAATAATCAACTAATTAACTCAGAAAATAATTAACTCAAATAATAATAAACTTAGAAATTTAACAACAATAAACAATAAGTCAATAATTAACTTAGAAAACAAACAAGTTAAGATTAACTCAGATAGTTAACAATAATAACTCAGACAATTAATAACAATCAACTAATTAACTCAGAAAATAATTAACTCAAATAATAATAAACTTAGAAAATTAACAATAATAAATAAATTAAAAAAATCCTAAATCAAAACAAAAATAAAAACACCTAAATCTAAACTAATACATGAACTAAATCTGAAAAATAGTTAAATCTCTGATACAAACATCCTAACTACAAATTTTCTAATACATAACAAATTAAAATTAGATAAATTAGGTTTAAGGTTAGCGAGTGGCTATAGTGACCCAACCTCTAGCACGTCATGATCATGCTAAAAGTAAAGCGTCAGTGACCTACTTTTTTTTATTATCGATATAATGTTTAGCCTTTTCGATGTTAACTTGTTACCCGTTATAAGAGAAGCCAATATTTTTTTTTATCAAAGTACAAAATATGTATCCAAATAATATACTCACATAACTATTAATAATACATTATAGATATTAAATAAATTCATATACAATACCTGCCCCTCTATAAAAGAACAAAAACCTCAAATAACAAAGGCGAGGAAAAAATGAATTCTACAAAAACAACTTGAATCGTAAACAAACCCTTATTGTAACGCCTTGATTTTTTATAACTAAATGACATTTTAATGTTTCAGTACTTAGTTTTTATTTTGATGAGTTATTTTCGAACCTTGCAAATAAAATAATTGATAAAATAATTTTATTATTATGTTATTGATTTATTTTATGTGCTATAACCCTAACAGAGTTTGATATTTGTAAAATCTGATTATTTAATAAATAATTAACTCATAAATTAAAATTTATTCTAGAAAATAGGAAATGTGATTTTTATGGTTTAATATGATAGAAAAAATTAAAACAAGAATTTTCACACTAATTTTAAAGAATTTGGCCCAAAATTGGACCGAACAGGCCAAATCGATTGAACCGGACCCAAACCGAGCCCATGGCCCCACCCACTCACTTAATAAAGTGAGTTCAGATCTTCTCTCTCCCTTCTTGCATGCTGAACACGCTGCAAGGGCAGCCAAGAAGGAAGAACACCTTCCAAAATTTCCAAACCCTCGTTTAATCTTCAAAACCTTGTAACTTTTGATCTGGAGCTCTGATTGTCGCACCGTTTGCAGCCACGCGACCATAGCGTCAAGCTTTATAAAGCCCACAACTTTGTTTTTGAAGTAAGCCACGATTTCATTTCAGTTTTCTCAGCCCTTAATTTCGAAAATTTTGGATAAAAAGTGTTGAAATTATGAGTTTTTGATGTTATAGGATCCAATTAGCTTGAAGGGAAGGCTTAGTTTTGCCTCCTTGATCTTCAAGTAAGGTAAGATTCTCAATCCTAGTGGAATTTATTGGTTCATGGTATTTGGGTATTAAGGGGTTATGTTTGAATGTGATATTGTGGTTTAGGTAGTGTATATATGTATGTTGGAGCTTGATGGAAGTCTTGAAAAGCTTGAAAAGGGGCTTTTTATGCTGAAAAATCTGGTTGAAGGGTGTTGAAGCTTTGAGAGCTTGTGAAATAGTGATATTGGAGGTGTTCCGGGTTTGAGCGGGGAATCGGCCAAGGTATGGTTTCGCTTTCTTGTATCTAAAATGCAATGTAATGTGAAAACTTAGGCTAGTGACCCTAGGATAGGAATTGAATTTGTGATGATGGTTGATTGGTTGAAATGGATAATATTGATTATGTGATTATTAGTTTTTGGAGGGTATAATTGACGTTCTTGATTGATAATGCATGTGAGTTTTATATGATGATGATACTTGGTATATATAAAGGTTGAATTGAAGTTGAAATTTGTGCTTGATTTGGATAATTGGTCTTGTAAGTTGATCATTGTGGAGTTAGAAATCTTGGTGGTGGGGTTTGATGAAAATAGAAGGTTGGTATTTGATGATGTATATTGTGGATTGTGAACTTGGATTATTGAGTTAAAATTGATGAAATAGAGAATTGATGTATTGTGGAATAAATAAGGAAGTTGGAATATGGTTGAGGTTAAATTGGTAAGGTTTTGAGTGAATTAAAGAGGTTTGAAAAGTGTATATTTGAGAGTTGAGGCTTGGTTATTTTTGTGAAAATCATGATTTTGGCCCAACTTTGGGAGAGCATAACTTAATCTCCAGATCTATGATTTGTATCAAACTTGTTTTGAAATAAAATTGAATCCGAGATGTTTATGTCGTTTAAAGAACAGATGAAAAATGATTTGAAACAAAAAATTTATGCTCGTCGGAGGTTTTGGGGTTTGAAAATGTAATCCTGCAGTTTTTTTTAACTTAGTAAAATTTTTGGTAAAACGTACTCCCACGTGTATCCGTGGCTGACGCGCACGTGTCACTCACAATTTTTACTCGCCCACGCATGCGCCTGGCTAACGCGTATGTGTCGCTGTATTGATGCAGGTGCGCAGTAGAAAAACCAGAAAGTTGCAATGGTACCGTGCCGGTTTTGTGCCCGGAGCACAAAACGCACCCACGCGTACGCGTGACTGACGCGCACGCATCAGTTTTCTTTTTCTGCTTCCCACGCGTGTGCATGGAAGACACGCACTATAAGACCCAGAACTTTTGATAAGGTTTATTATAAACTAATTCCAAATTCAATTATTCATTTGTAGCTTTAATTTCAGAAATTTCTTTATTAAAAATAATTAACGCAAGTTTTGATTAACTGAGTTTGAAATAAATTAAGATTCTTATCTAATTTTATAATTATTGATTTATTTTCTATATTTAAATTATAACGTAAATAGTTATGAAATCATAAAAATTTTATATGATTTTGGGTTGAATGATTAATATTTTATAATTTAATACTTATATTTTGAACAATAAAAAAAATTAATTATATCATCTCTAATTCTTGGATTTGAGCATTTAATTGAAAATAATTTGTAAAATTGATGAACAAATAGTATTTTAAACATAATTGTGGTTGGATTAAAAAATTATTTATAATTATTATATTATCCCTATTTTTATTCGAAATTACCAAATTACCCTAAAACCTAATTTTACCCAAACCCTAATTTTCAACACACACACACGGACCCTCACCCCAAGCCGCACACCCCACTTCCCCACATATTTCCCTTCTTTCCCCCAACGAACACAAACGCACACACATAGGAAAAAAGGGAAGAGACAAAAGGGAAGGGAGAGCCGAACGGAGAAGGATGGGAGAGGGAGGGGCTGTGATGAGCGGATAATTTGTACGCTTTTTGACATTATTTTTAGTATGTTTTTAGTAGATTTAGTTAGTTTTTAGTATACTTTTTATTAGTTTTTAGTTAAAATTCACTTTTCTGGACTTTACTATGTGTTTGTGTGTTTTTCTGTGATTTCAGGTATTTTCTGGCTGAAATTGAGGGACCTGAGCAAAAATCTGATTCAGAGACTGAAAAGGACTACAGATGCTGTTGGATTCTGACCTCCCTGCACTCAAAGTGGATTTTATGGAGCTACAGAAGCCCAATTGGCGCGCTCTCAACGGCGTTGGAAAGTAGACATTCTGGGCTTTCCAGCAATATATGATAGTCCATACTTTGCCCAAGATTTGATGGCCCAAACCGGCGTTCAAAGTCACCTTCAAAATTCCCAGCGTTAAACGCCGGAACTGGCACCAAAGTGGGAGTTAAACGCCCAAACTGGCACAAAAGCTGGCGTTTAACTCCAAGAAGAGTCTCTACACGAAAATGCTTCAATGCTCAGCCTAAGCACACACCAAGTGGGCCCAGAAGTGGATTTTTATGTCTTTTACTCATCTCTGTAAACCCTAGGCTACTAGTTCTCTATAAGTAGGACCTTTTGCTATTGTATTTTTCATCTTTTGATCACTTTAGATCTCTAGATCATCTTTGGACGTCTAGTTCTTAGATTATTGGGAGGCTGGCCTCACGGCCATGCCTAGACCTTGTTCTTATGTATTTTCAACGGTGGAGTTTCTACACACCATAGATTAAGGTGTGGAGCTCTGCTGTACCTCGAGTATTAATGCAATTACTATTGTTCTTCTATTCAATTCAGCTTGTTCTTATTCCAAGATATTCATTCGCACTCAAGAACTTGATGAGTGTGATGATTATGTGACGCTCATCATCATTCTCACTTATGAACAAGTGACTGACAACCACTTTTGTTCTACAAGCAAACAAGGCTCTAATGTTTATCTCTTGGGTTCTTTAATCGGAATCTTCGTGGTATAAGCTAGAATTGATGGCGGCATTCAAGAGAATCCGGAAGGTCTAAACCTTGTCTGTGGTATTCTGAGTAGGATTCAATGATTGAATGACTGTGACGAGCTTCAAACTCGCGATTGTAGGGTGTTAGTGACAGACGCAAAAGAATCACTGGATTCTATTCCGACATGATCGAGAACCGACAGCTGGATAGCTGTGCCGTGACAGGGTGCGTTGAACATTTCCACTGAGAGGATGGGAGGTAGCCACTGACAACGGTGAAACCCTTGCATACAGCTTGCCATGGAAAGGAGTAAGAAGAATTGGATGAAGACAATAGGAAAGCAGAGAGACGGAAGGGACAAAGCATCTTCATACGCTTATCTGAAGTTCTCACCAATGAATTGCATAAGTATCTCTATCTTTATCTTTATGTTTTATTCATATATCACCCATATCCATTTGAGTCTGCCTGACTAAGATTTACAAGGTGACCATAGCTTGCTTCATACCAACAATCTCCGTGGGATCGACCCTTACTCGCGTAAGGTTTATTACTTGGACGACCCAGTGCACTTGCTGGTTAGTTGTGCGAAGTTGTGTTTATGCCATGGTATTGAGCACCAAGTCTTTGGGGCCATTAATAGGGATTATTTGAGTTGTGAAAAGTACTGATCACAATTTCGTGCACCAAGTTTTTGGCGCCGTTGCCGGGGATTGTTTCGAGTATGGACAACTGACGGTTCATCTTGTTGCTTAGATTAGGTATTTTTCAGAGTTCTTAAGAATGAATTCTAGTGTTTCAAGGTGATGTTCTTATCATCACCAAAGCTGATTGATTCTCATCAATTTAGCTCTTGAATGCAATGTCCTGCTGAAGCTTGGCTATCCATGTCTGATTCCTTTAGACTAAAGCTTTAGACTAACATTGCATGATTCCTGGAATTCTCATTAAGAATTTTGATACCTTTATTTTCTTTTCCACTTAATTTTCAAAAAATCCAAAAAAAAAATTACAAAATCATAAAAAAACCAAAAATATTTTATGTTTCTTGTTTGAGTCCAGTGTCTCATTTTAAGTTTGGTGTCTTGCATGCATTGTTTATATTATCTTGGTTCTATTTTTCAAGTCAATAGTACAGGAAACTGAAGATTCAGTACATGCAGCAGAGGAATTATACAGAAAAAGCTGGGCGTTCAAAATGCCCAGTGAAGAAGGCAGACTGGCGTTTAAACGCCAGCCAGGGTGCCTGGCTGGGCGTTTAACGCCCAAAAGGGTAGTGCTTTGGGCGTTAAACGCCAGAATGGATACCATTCTGGGCGTTTAACGCCAGGATGGCACAAGAGGGAAGATTCTGTTTTTAATGCAAATTTTTTTCAAGTTTTCAAAGTTTTTCAAAATCAAATCTTTTTCAAATCATATCTTTTCAATCAAATCTTTTTCAAAATCAATTTCTTTCCTTTATCAAAAATACTTGCTAACAATTAATGATTTGATCCAACATTTCAAGTATGTTGCCTTTTCTGTTGAGAAAGGTTTAATGTTTGAATCATATCTTTTCTTGTTAGGCAAGTTATTAATTTTTAAAATCAAATCTTATTAATTGTTTTGCAAATCATATCTTTTTAATCATATCTTTTTCAAAATGTTTTTAAAATCTTTTTAACTTAATTTTCGAAAAACTCTTCCTCTCTTCTCACATCCTTCTATTTATGGAGTAACACTCCTCCTCAATGCACAATTCGAACTCTATCTCACTAAGTTTGAATTCTTCTACCTCTTTCTTCTATTTTTCTGTTTCTCTGACACCTCAAGGAATCTCTATACTGTGACATAGAGGATTCCACATTTTCTTGTTCTCTTCTCTTTTATATGAGCAGGAGCAAAGACAAAAGCATTCTTGTTGAAGCTGATCCTGAACCTGAAAGGACCTTGAAGCGAAAGCTAAGAGAAGCTAAGGCACAACTCTCTGTAGAGAACCTAACAGAAATCTTCAAAGAAGAAGAACCCATGGCAGCCGAAAACAACAACAATGCCAACAATGCAAGGAAGGTGCTGGGTGACTTTACTGCACCTACTCCCGACTTCTATGGGAGAAGCATCTCTATCCCTGCCATTGGAGCAAACAACTTTGAGCTTAAGCATCAATTAGTTTCTCTAATGCAACAGAATTGCAAGTTCCATAGACTTCCATTGGAAGATCCTCATCAGTTTTTAGCTGAGTTCTTGCAAATCTGTGACACTGTCAAGACTAATGGGGTTGACCTTGAGGTCTACAGACTTATGCTATTCCCTTTTGCTGTAAGAGACAGAGCTAGAATATGGTTAGACATACAACCTAAAGACAGCCTGAACTCTTGGAAAAAGCTAGTCAATGCCTTCTTGGCAAAGTTCTTTCCACCTCAAAAATTGAGTAAGCTTAGAGTGAAAGTCCAAACCTTCAGACAGAAGGAAGGAGAATCCCTCTATGAAGCTTGGGAAAGATACAAACAATTGATCAGAAAATGTTCCTCTGACATGCTTTCTGAATGGAGCATCATAGGTATTTTCTATGATGGTCTGTCTGAACTGTCCAAGATGTCTTTGGATAGCTCTGCTGGAGGATCTCTTCATCTGAAGAAGACGCTTACAGAAGCTCAAGAACTAATTGAAATGGTTGCAAATAACCAATTCATGTACACTTCTGAAAGGAATCCTGTGAACAATGGGACTAATCAGAAGAAAGGAGTTATTGAGATTGATATTCTGAATGCCATACTGGCTCAGAACAAGATATTGACTCAGCAAGTCAATTTGATTTCTCAAAGTCTGTCTGGAATGTAAAATGCACCAAACAGTACTAAGGATGCTTCATCTGAAGAAGAAGCTTATGATCCTGAGGACCCTTCAATAGAAGAGGTGAATTACATGGGAGAACCCTATGGAAACACCTATAATTCTTCATGGAGAAATCATCCAAATCTCTCATGGAAGGATCAACAGAGACCTCAACAAGGTTTCAACAACAATAATGGTGGAAGAAACAGGTTTAGCAATAGCAAGCCTTTTCCATCATCTTCTCAACAACTGACAGAGAATTCTAAGCAGAACCACTCTGACTTAGCAACCATGGTCTCTGATCTAATCAAAACCACTCAAAGTTTCATGACTGAAACAAGGTCCTCCATTAGGAATTTGGAGGCATAAGTGGGTCAGCTGAGTAAGAAAATTACTGAACTCCCTCCTAGTACTCTTCCAAGCAATACAGAAGAAAATCTAAAAGGAGAGTGCAAGGCCATCAACATGGCCGAATTTGGAGAGGAAGAAGAGGCAGTGAACGCCACTGAGGAAGACCTCAATAGACGTCCACTGACCTCCAATGAGTTCCCTAATAAGGAACTGTGGGAATTTGAGGCTCAAAATGAGACCATAGAGATTCCATTGGATTTACTTCTGCCATTCATGAGCTCTGATGAGTATTCCTCCTCTGAAGAGGATGAGTATGTCACTGAAGAGCAAGTTGCCAAGTACCTTGGAGCAATCATGAAGCTAAATGACAAGTTATTTGGTAATGAGACTTGGGAAGATGAACCTTCTTTGCTCATCAAAGAACTGGATGACTTGTCTAGGCAGAGATTACCTCAAAAGAGACAAGATCCTGGGAAGTTTTCAATACCTTGCACCATAGGCACCATGACCTTCAAGAAGGCTCTGTGTGACTTAGGGTCAAGTGTAAACCTCATGCCTCTCTCTGTAATGGAGAAGCTAGGGATCTTTGAGGTACAAGCTGCAAGAATCTCACTAGAGATGGCAGACAATTCAAAGAAACAAGCTTATGGGCTAGTAGAGGAAGTTCTGGTGAAGATTGAAGACCATTACATCCCTGCTGATTTCATAGTCCTAGAGACTAGGAAGTGCATGGATGAATCCATCATCCTTGGTAGACCCTTCCTAGCCACAGTAAAGGCTGTGATTGATGTTGACAGAGGAGAATTGACCATTCAAGTAAATGAAGAATCCTTTGTGTTTAAGGCTCAAGGATATCCCTCTGTCACCATGGAGAGGAAGCATGAAGGGCTTCTCTCAAAACAGAGTCAAACAGAGCCCCCACAGTCAAACTCTAAGTTTGGTGTTGGGAGGCCACAACCAAACTCTAAGTTTGGTGTTGAACCCCCACATTCAAACTCTAAGTTTGGTGTTGGGAGGTTCCAACATTGCTCTGAGTATCTGTGAGGCTCCATGAGGGCCCTCTGTCAAGCTACTGACATTAAAGAAGCGCTTGTTGGGAGGCAACCCAATGTTATATTTTATCTATTTTCCTTTGTTATTTTATGTTTTCTGTAGGTTGATGATCATGAGAAGTCACAAAATCAATTGAAAAAGCAAAAACAGAAAGAAAAACAGCACACCCTGGAGGAGAACTTGTTGGCGTTTAAACGCCAGTGAGGCTAGCAGATGGGCGTTTAACGCCCAGTCTGGCACCATTCTGGGCGTTTAACGCCAGAAAGGGGCACCAGACAGGCGTTAAACGCCAGAAAAGGGCAAGCATTCGGCGTTAAACGCCAGAAATGGGCACCAGCCCGGCGTTTAACGCCAGAATTGGCACATAGTGCATTTTTGCACGCCACTTGGTGCAGGGTTGAATTTTCCTTGACACCTCAGGATCTGTGGACCCCACAGGATCCCCACCTACCCCACCACCCTCTCTCTTCTTCACCCATTCACTAATCACCTCAAACACCTCTTCCCCAAGAAAACCCTTCACCTATCAAATCCCATCTTTCTCTTCACCACACACCCTAAACACTACTTTGGTGCACGAAATTGCAATCACACTTTTGCAATCCCGCACAACTAACCAGCAAGTGCACTGGGTCGTCCAAGTAATACCTTACGTGAGTAAGGATCGATCCCACGGAGATTGTCGGCTTGAAGCAAGCTATGGTTATCTTGTAAATCTTAGTCAGGATATCAAAGATTATCTGGGTTGATTGTGAAAAGTAAAAGATCATGAAATAAGTACTTGTTTTGCAGTAATGGGGAACATGTTGAGGTTTTGGAGATGCTCCATCTTCTGAATCTCTGCTTTCCTACTGTCTTCTTCATCAAACACGCAAGGCTCCTTCCATGGCAAGCTGTATGTAGGGTTTCACTGTTGTCAATGGCTACCTCCCATCCTCTCAGTGGAAATGTTCAACGCACCCTGTCACGGCACGGCTATCCATCTGTCGATTCTCAATCAGGCCGGAATAGAATCCAATGATTCTTTTGTGTCTGTCACTAATGCCCCGCCCTCAGGAGTTTGAAGCTCGTCACAGTCATTTAATCATTGAATCCTACTCAGAATACCACAGACAAGGTTTAGACCTTCCGGATTCTCTTGAATGCCGCCATCAATTCTAGCTTATACCACGAAGATTCTGATTAAAGAATCCAAGAGATATCTACTCAATCTAAAGTAGAACGGAGGTGGTTGTCAGGCACGCGTTCATAGTTGAGAATATGATGAGTGTCACGGGTCATCACATTCATCCGGGTTAAGAACAAGTGATATCTTAGAACGGAAGCAAGCATGATTGAATAAGAAACAGTAGTAATTGCATTAATCCATCAAGACACGGCAGAGCTCCTCACCCCCAACCATGGGGTTTAGAGACTCATGCTGTAAGAAGTACACAAAGAAACGTGTAAAGTGTCATGAGGTACAGAAACAATGTCAAAAGATCCTATTAATAGTGAACTAGTAACCTAGGGTATACAGAAATGAGTAAATGACGTAAAAATCCACTTCTGGGTCCACTTAGTGTGTGCTTGGGCTGAGCATTAAAGCTTTCATGTGTAGAGACCTTTTCTGGAGTTAAACGCCAGCTTTCATGCCAGTTTGGGCGTTTAACTCCAATTTTTATACCAGTTCCAGCGTTAAACGCTGGAAATTCTGAGGCTGATTTGCAACGCCGGTTTGGGCCATCAAATCTCGGGCAAAGTATGGACTATTATACATTGCTGGAAAGCCCAGGATGTCTACTTTCCAACGCCGTTAAGAGCGCGCCAATTGGGCTTCTGTAGCTCCAAAAAATCCACTTCGAGTGCAGAGGTCAGAATCCAACAACATCTGCAGTCCTTTTCAGCCTCTAAATCAGATTTTTGCTCAGATCCCTCAATTTCAGCCAGAAAATACCTGAAATCACAGAAAAATACACAAACTCATAGTAAAGTCCAGGAAAGTGAATTTTAACTAAAAACTAATAAAAATATACTAAAAACTAACTAAATCATACTAAAAACATACTAAAAACAATGCCAAAAAGCGTATAAATTATCCGCTCATCACAACACCAAACTTAAATTGTTGCTTGTCCCCAAGCAACTGAAAATCAAAACAGAATAAAAAGAAGAGAATATACTATAGACTCCAAAATAGCAAAGAAACATAGTTCCAATTAGATGAGCGGGACCAGTAGCTTTTTGCTTCCGAACAGTTTTGGCATCTCACTTTATCCTTTGAAGTTCAGAATGATTGGCATCTTTAGGAACTCAGAACTCAGATAGTGTTATCGATTCTCCTAGTTAAATATAATGATTCTTGAACATAGCTAGTGTATGAGTCTTGGCTGTGGCCCAAAGCACTCTGTCTTCCAATATTAACACCGGATACATACATGCCACAGACACTTACTTGGGTGAACCTTTTTAGATTATGACCCAGCTTTGCTAGAGTCCCCAATTAGAGGTGTCCAGGGTTCTTAAGCACACTCTTTTTGTCTTGGATCACAACTTTATTTCTTTCTTTCTCCCCCCTTTTTTTTCTTTTTTTTTTTGAATCACTGCTTTTTCTTGCTTCAAGAATCAATTTGATGATTTTTCAGATCCTTAATAACAGTTCCCTTTTCCCTCATTCTTTCAAGAGCCAACAATTTTAACATTCTCAAAACAACAAATTCAAAAGACATATGCACTGTTCAAGCATTCATTCAGAAAACAAAAAGTATTGTCACCACATCAAACTAATTCAACTAGTTTCAAGGCTAAATTCGAAATCCTGTACTTCTTGTTCTTTTGTGATTAAAGCATTTTTCATTTAAGAGAGGTGATGGATTCATAGGATATTCATAGCTTTAAGGCATAAACTTTAAATTTTATTAATTATGAATTAAGAACAAGACTCAAAAATAGATATAAGATGAGACTAAAAATAGAAAACAAAAATTTAAATAGGCTCCTAATGATAGAGGTTTTTCACAGAGTTAGGACTCAACAACCTTGATTTTGAGAAGTGGATGCTCCCTCAAATTGAGGGGAGAACTTTTGGCGTTTCAGTTCTTGAAGTTCACGCCCCTGCTTCTCTTGTTCCTTCAGCAATTTGCAGAGCATGCAGTTCTGATTCTGCTGTTCTTCCTTAAGTTGCTCCATAGTCTCTTGTAACTTGGTGATAGATGCTTCTAGGCTGGTCCAGTAGTCAATTTCAGGAAATTCAGGAAGGAACTCCTGCGCCCTCCTTTTGATAGAGTTGTCTTGTATTTGTCCTTCCATTGACTTCTTGGTGATTGGATGTTCAATGGGTATGAATTCATCTACTCCCATCTTTACCCCAGCCTCTTTACAGAGCAAGGAGATCAAGCTTGGGTAAGCCAATTTGGCTTCAGTGGAGTTCTTATTTGCAATTGTGTAGATCTCACAAGCAATCACATGATGCACCTCCACTTCTTTTCCAAGCATAATGCAATGAATCATCACTGCTCTCTTGATAGTGACCTCAGAACGGTTGCTAGTGGGCAGTATGGAACACCCAATAAAGTCTAGCCAACCTCTTGCAATTGGTTTGAGGTCTCCCCTCTTGAGTTGGTTTGGGACACCCTTTGAATTGGTTATCCACTTAGTTCCAGGGAGGCATATGTCCTCTAGAACTTGATCCAACCCTTTATCTGCTCTCACCATTCTCCTATTAAAGGATTCAGGATCATCTTGCAGTTGAGGCAATTTGAAGATTTCTCTTATTTTGTCCAGATGGAAGTACATAAATTTCCCTTTGACCATGGTTCTGTAAGTATGGTAAGCGGTTCCAGTCATTCTCTGCTTATCTGTTAGCCACAGATTTGAGTAGAATTCCTGAACCATATTCCTTCCAACCTTTATCTCAGGATTGGTTAGAACTTCCCATCCTCTGTTTCGGATTTGCTCTTGGATCCCCGGATGTTCATCTTCTTTCAGATCAAATTTTACTTCCGGGATCATTGACCTCAGACCCATTATTTTGTGATAATGGTCTTCATGTTCTTTGGTTAAGAACTTCTCTTGATTCCAAAGATTCTTTGGATTATTCTCTTTCTTTCCTCTTAAATTGGTTTGTTTTCCCTTAGGAGCCATGATCTTGATGAATCTTGGCTTTAGTGATCATGGAAAAGCACACCAAACTTAGAGGTTTGCTTGTCCTCAAGCAAAAGAAAGGAAGGAGAAGAGAGAGGAGAAGAGCAAATTCGAATGGTGTGGGGGAATGGTGAGGCCGAACGTGGTTTTATAAGGGGGGAAGGAGATTTCGAAAGAAATTGAAAGGAGATTTGAGAAGATATGGAGAGAATTTGAGAGAAGGGTGAGTTTTGAATAAGATTTGGGATTGATTTGAGAGAGATTTTGAAGAATGATTTTAATTTTTGAGGATTTGAAAGTGAATGATGAAAGGTTGAGATGGGTTTATGTAGAAAAGTATGAGTAAGAAAAGGAAAGTTTGAAAAAGATTTGATTGGAGAGCAAAATCTTGATCCCCCACCTTTCTGGTGTTAAACGCCCAGAATGGCATCCATTCTGGCGTTTAACGCCCAATTATTGCCCATTGTGGGCGTTTAACGCCCAGCCAGGTGCCCTGGCTGGCGTTAAACGCCAGAATCCCCTTTGTCACTGGGCGTTTTGCTAAACGCCCAGGATGCTGCACACCTGGCGTTAAACGCCCAGAATGGTGCCCATTCTGGCGTTTAACGCCCAAAATGGCACCTTTACTGGCGTTAAACGCCCAGAATGATGCCCATTCTGGCGTTTAACGCCCAAAATGCCCCTTACTGGCGTTTTTTCACCAGTAAGCTCTTTTTCTCTGCTTTTTGCGCTGAATCCTTCTGTTACTCTGTGAATTCCTTCATTTTTGATACTTGCCTTTGTAAAAACAAAACATATAACCTGCTAATGACTGGGTTGCCTCCCAGCAAGCGCTTCTTTACTGTCTTTAGCTGGACCTTTACTGAGAATCACTCAAGTCTCAGTTTTGAGCATTCCTGCTCAAAATTGCCTTCAAGATAATGCTTGATTCTTTGCCCATTAACAATGAACTTTTTGTCAGAATCAATATCTTGAAGTTCAACATATCCATATGGTGACACTCCTGTAATCACATACGGACCCCTCCACCGGAATTTAAGTTTTCCTGGAAACAATCTGAGCCTAGAGTTGAAGAGCAGAACTTTTTGTCCTGGCTCAAAGACTCTGGTTGACAACTTCTTGTCATGCCACTTCTTTGCCTTTTCCTTATAAATTTTTGCATTTTCAAAGGCATTGAGTCTGAACTCCTCTAGCTCATTTAGCTGAGCAATCTTTTTTCGCCAGCTAACTGAGCATCCATGTTTAGGAATCTGGTTGCCCAGTAGGCTTTATGTTCCAGTTCCACGGGCAGATGACAGGCCTTCCCATACACTAGTTGGTATAGAGAGGTTCCTATAGGAGTCTTGAATGCTGTTCTGTATGCCCACAGAGCATCATCCAAACTCTTTGCCCAATCCTTTCTTCGAGCTATCACAGTCCGTTCTAGGATTCTTTTTAGTTCTCTGTTAGAGACTTCAGCTTGCCCATTTGTCTGTGGATGATACGGAGTTGCCACTTTGTGGCTAATTCCATATCTGACCATAGCAGAGTATAGCTGTCTATTGTAGAAATGAGTGCCCCCGTCACTGATTAGTACTCTGGGAACACCAAACCTGCTGAAGATGTTTCTGGAGGAATTTCAGCACGGTCTTGGTATCATTAGTGGGTGTAGCAATTGCTTCTACCCACTTAGATACATAGTCCACTGCCACCAGAATGTAAGTGTTTGAGTATGATGGTGGGAATGGACCCATGAAGTCAATTCCCTATACATCAAACAATTCTATCTCTAATATCCCTTGTTGAGGCATGGCATATCCGTGAGGCAAGTTACCAGCTCTTTGGCAACTGTCACAGTTACGTATAAACTCTCGGGAATCTTTATAGAGAGTAGGCCAGTAGAAGCCACATTGGAGGACTTTAGTGGCTGTTCGCTCACTTCCAAAATGTCCTCCATACTGTGATCCATGGCAGTGCCATAGGATCCTTTGTGCTTCTTCTCTGGGTACACATCTGCGGATCATTCCGTCTGCACATCTCTTAAAGAGATATGGCTCATCCCAAAGGTAGTACTTGGCATCTGAAATTAATTTCTTTCTTTGCACTCTGCTGTACTCCTGGGGTATGAACCTCACAGCTTTATAGTTTGCAATATCTGCAAACTATGGAGCTTCCTGAATGGCAAAGAGTTGCTCATCTGGGAAAGTCTCAGAGATCTCAGTAGAAGGGAGGGACGTCCCAGCTACTGGTTCTATTCGGGACAGATGATCAGCTACTTGGTTCTCTGTCCCTTTTCTGTCTCTTATTTCTATATCAAACTCTTGAAGAAGCAACACCCATCTTATAAGCCTGGGTTTTGAATCCTGCTTTGTGAGTAAGTATTTAAGAGCAGCATGGTCAGTGTACACAATCACCTTTGATCCCACTCGATAAGATCTAAACTTGTCAATGGCATAGACCACTGCAAGTAATTCTTTTTCTGTGGTGGTGTAATTCTTCTGTGCATCATTTAGAACACGGCTGGCATAATAAATGACGTGCAGAAGCTTGTTATGCCTCTGTCCCAACACTGCACCAATGGCATGGTCACTGGCATCACACATTAATTCAAATGGCAATGTCCAATCTGGTGCAGAAATGACTGGTGCTGTGACCAGCTTAGCTTTCAGGGTTTCAAACGCCTGCTGACACTGTGTGTCAAACACAAATGGCGTGTCAGCAGCTAGCAGGTTACTCAAAGGTTTTGCAATTTTCGAAAAATCCTTTATGAACCTTCTGTAGAATCTGCATGCCCCAGAAAGCTTCTGATTGCCTTAACATTGGCAGTGGTGGTAATTTTTCAATTACCTCTACCTTTGCCTTATCCACCTCTATTTCCCTGCTTGAAATTTTGTGCCCAAGGACAATTCCTTCAGTCACCATAAAGTGACATTTCTCCTAGTTTAAAACCAGGTTAGTCTCTTGGCACCTTTTCAGGACAAGTGCTAGGTGATTAAGACAGGAGCTGAATGAGTCTCCATATACTGAGAAGTCATCCATGAAAACTTCCAGGAATTTCTCCACCATATCAGAGAAGATGGATAGCATGCATCTCTGAAAGGTTGCAGAAGCATTACACAGACCAAAAGGCATCCTTCTGTAGGCAAACACGCCAGAAGGGCAAGTAAATGCTGTTTTCTTGGTCAGGATCTACTGCAATTTGGTTGTAACCTGAATAGCCATCCAAAAAGCAGTAATAATCATGACCAGCTAGTCTTTCTAGCATTTGGTCTATGAATGGTAAAGGAAAATGATCCTTTCTGTGGCTGTATTGAGCCTTCTGTAGTCAATACACATACGCCACCCTGTGACTGTTCTTGTAGGAACTAGTTTATTTTTTCATTATGAACCACTGTCATACCTCCCTTTTTGGGGACAACTTGGAAAGGGCTCACCCAGGGGCTATCAGAAATAGGATAAATCCCAGCCTCTAGTAATTTAGTGACCTCTTTCTGCACCACCTCCTTCATGGCTGGATTTAGCCTCCTCTGTTTGGACCACTGGTTTGGCATTATCCTCCAACAGGATCTTGTGCATGCATCTAGCTGGGCTAATGCCCTAAGATCACTTATGGACCACCCAAGAGCTGTCTTGTGTGTCCTTAGCACTTGAATCAGTGCTTCCTCTTCCTGTGGATTCAAAGCAGAGCTTATAATCACTGGAAAAGTGTCACCCTCTCCCAGAAATGCATACTTCAGGGATGGTGGTAGTGGTTTGAGTTCAGGTTTGGGAGGCTTATCCTCCTCCTGAGGATTTTCGAAAATTCCTTTGTTTCCTGTGGTTCTTCTTGATCAGGTTGAACATCCTTGAAGATGTCTTCAAACTCTGATTCTAGGCTTTCAGTCATATTGATCTCTTCTACCAGAGAGTCAATAATGTCAGCGCCCATGCAGTCATTTGGTGTGTCTGGATGCTGCATAGCTTTTACAGCATTCAACTTGAACTCATCCTCATTGACTCTCAGGGTTACTTCCCCTTTTTGTACATCAATGAGAGTTCGTCCAGTTGCTAGGAAAGGTCTTCCTAGAATGAGAGTTGCACTTTTGTGCTCCTCCATTTCCAGCACCACAAAGTCAGTTGGAAAGGCAAATGGCCCAACCTTGACATCATATCCTCTATTATGCCTGATGGATGTTTAATGGAGCCATCAGCAAGTTGGAGGCATATCCGGGTTGGTTTGACTTCTCCAGTCAACCCAAGCTTTCTGATAGTGGATGCAGGTATTAGATTGATGCTTGCTCCAAGATCACATAGGGCTGTCTTGGTGCAAGCGCCTTCTAATGTGCATGGTATCATAAAGCTTCCTGGATCTTGAAGCTTTTCTGGTAGGCTTTTCAGAATGACTGCACTGCATTCTTCAGTGAGAAATACTTTTTCAGTTTCTCTCCAATCCTTCTTATGACTTAAGATCTCTTTCATGAACTTAGCATAAGAAGGTATTTGCTCAAGTGCCTCTGCAAATGGAATCTTTATTTCAAGAGTCCTTAGATAATCTGCAAAGCGGGCAAATTGCTTATCCTGCTCCGCTTGGCAGAGTTTCTGAGGATAAGGCATCTTGGCTTTATATTCTTCAACCTTAGTTGCTGCAGGCTTGTTCCTTACAGAAGTGGTTGAAGAATCCTTTTTAGAGGGATTACTGTCAGCACTCTCAGGTGTCTGATCCTCCCTTGGCGTCTGAACGCCAGGATTGGGTGGAAAATGGGCGTTAAACGCCAACTTTTCCCCCTTTTCTGGCGTTTGAACGCCAGAACTGGGCAGGGAATGGGCGTTTAATGCCAGCTTTCCCTCCCTTTCTGGCGTTTGAACGCCACTAGCATTCCTCTCTGGGCTCTTACTGTCCTCAGAGGGATTTTGAACAGTGGTTTGGTTATCCTCTATCAATTGTTCCTTATTTGACTTTTTGCTCTTTTGAGTGGTGTTGTTCAGTGTCTTCCCACTCCTCAGTTGAACTGCTTGACACTCTCCTGTTATCTGTTTAGATATCTGCTGTTTTGCTTGATTCAACTGCAGTTCTATGTTCTTGTTAGCAACTTTAGTTTCATGGAGTATCTCTTTAAATTCTGCTAACTGTTCTGTCATCAGGAGCAATTGTTGATTAAGCTCAATCATCTGTTCTTGAGGATTAAGATCAGTGACTACTGCCATGACTTCCTCTTTTGGAGAGAACTCATTGCTAGAGTATATGTATTGGTTTCTAGCAACAGTGTCTATAAGCTCTTGAGCCTCTTCAATTGTCTTCCTCATGTGTATAGATCCACCAGCTGAGTGGTCTAAAGACATCTGAGCTTTTTCTGTAAGCCCATAGTAGAAGATGTCTGACTGTACCCACTCTGAAAACATTTCAGAGGGGCATTTTCTTAGCATACCTCTATACCTCTCCCAGGCATTATAAAGGGATTCATTATCCTCTTGTTTAAAGCCTTGGATGTCCAGCCTTAGCTGTGTCATCCTCTTTGGAGGGTAAAAATGATTCAGGAATTTGTCTGATAACTGTTTCCATGTCTTTATGCTTGCTGTAGGTTGGTTATTCAACCACCTTTTAGCTTGATCTTTTACAGCAAATGGAAACAGTAATAGTCTGTAGACATCCTAATCCACCTCTTTATCATGTACTGTGTCAGCAATTTGTAAGAACTATGCCAGAAACTCAGTAGGTTCTTCCTGTGGAAGACCGGAATACTGACAATTTTGCTACACTATGATAATGAGTTGAGGATTTAGCTCAAAGCTGCTTGCTTTGATGGGAGGTGTACAGATGCTACTCCCATATGCAGCTGTAATGGGGTTGGCATATGACCCCAGAGTCCTTCTGGACTGATCAATCCCACTTAGGTCCATAATGGATAAAGGGAAATGATATGGATTACAAATAGATAAATTTTGTTTTTTTTTTTGAATTATCCGAAAAAGATAAAATAAAATAAAACAAAAGAAAAATAAAATAAAAATTCGAAAATTAAAAGAGAATAAGATCAAAGCAAATTGAAAACTGAATCAATTAGTTAATTGAAAAGATTTTGAGATTAGCAATTAGAAAGATATGATTGAGAAAAATTTTATGAAAAAGATTTGATTTTTGAAATGAAGAAAGAGAAAAACAACACAATGACACCAAACTTAAAATTTTTAGAAAATCAAACACAATTTTTCGAAAATTTTAACGGAAAAAAACAAAGAGGACACCAAACTTAGAATTTTTACGGATCAAAAAGGGATTAAAGACATGCAAATTCGAAAATTAGAAGAAAAACAAAAGCATGCAATTGACACCAAACTTAAAGTATGAAACTAGACTCAACTAAAAGACTCTAAACCAACAAAAATAAAACAGTCCTAATCTAAGCAACAAGATAAACCGTCAGCTGTCCAAACTCGAACAATCCCCGGCAACGGCGCCAAAAACTTGGTGCACGAAATTGCAATCACACTTTTGCAATCCCGCACAACTAACCAGTAAGTGCACTGGGTCGTCCAAGTAATACCTTACGTGAGTAAGGGTCGATCCCACGGAGATTGTCGGCTTGAAGCAAGCTATGGTTATCTTGTAAATCTTAGTCAGGATATCAAAGATTATCTGGGTTGATTGTGAAAAGTAAAAGATCATGAAATAAGTACTTGTTTTGCAGTAATGGGGAACAGGTTGAGGTTTTGGAGATGCTCCATCTTCTGAATCTCTGCTTTCCTACTGTCTTCTTCATCAAACACGCAAGGCTCCTTCCATGGCAAGCTGTATGTAGGGTTTCACCGTTGTCAATGGCTACCTCCCATCCTCTCAGTGGAAATGTTCAACGCACCCTGTCACGGCACGGCTATCCATCTGTCGGTTCTCAATCAGGCCGGAATAGAATCCAATGATTCTTTTGCGTCTGTCACTAACGCCCCGCCCTCAGGAGTTTGAAGCTCGTCACAGTCATTCAATCATTGAATCCTACTCAGAATACCACAGACAAGGTTTAGACCTTCCGGATTCTCTTGAATGCCGCCATCAATTCTAGCTTATACCACGAAGATTCTGATTAAAGAATCCAAGAGATATCTACTCAATCTAAAGTAGAACGGAGGTGGTTGTCAGGCACGCGTTCATAGTTGAGAATATGATGAGTGTCACGGGTCATCACATTCATCCGGGTTAAGAACAAGTGATATCTTAGAACGGAAGCAAGCATGATTGAATAAGAAACAGTAGTAATTGCATTAATCCATCAAGACACAACAGAGCTCCTCACCCCCAACCATGGGGTTTAGAGACTCATGCTGTAAGAAGTACACAAAGAAACGTGTAAAGTGTCATGAGGTACAGAAACAATGTCAAAAGATCCTATTAATAGTGAACTAGTAACCTAGGGTATACAGAAATGAGTAAATGACGTAAAAATCCACTTCTGGGTCCACTTAGTGTGTGCTTGGGCTGAGCATTGAAGCTTTCATGTGTAGAGACCTTTTCTGGAGTTAAACGCCAGCTTTCATGCCAGTTTGGGCGTTTAACTCCAATTTTTATGCCAGTTCCAGCGTTAAACGCTGGAAATTCTGAGGCTGATTTGCAACGCCGGTTTGGGCCATCAAATCTCGGGCAAAGTATGGACTATTATACATTGCTGGAAAGCCCAGGATGTCTACTTTCCAACGCCGTTGAGAACGCGCCAATTGGGCTTCTGTAGCTGCAGAAAATCTACTTCGAGTGCAGGGAGGTCAGAATCCAACAGCATCTGCAGTCCTTTTCAGCCTCTAAATCAGATTTTTGCTCAGATCCCTCAATTTCAGCCAGAAAATACCTGAAATCACAGAAAAACACAAAAACTCATAGTAAAGTCCAGGAAAGTGAATTTTAACTAAAAACTAATAAAAATATACTAAAAACTAACTAAATCATACTAAAAACATACTAAAAACAATGCCAAAAAGCGTATAAATTATCCGCTCATCATACTTCTTCCCCCTTTGGCCGAACCACAAAGCCATCTCCCTCTCCTCCATTTCTTCTTCTTCTACTCTCTTCTTTCTTCTTTTGCTCGAGGACGAGCAAACCTTTTAAGTTTGGTGTGGTAAAAGCATTGCTTTTTATTTTTCCATAACCATTTATTGCATCCAAGGCCGGAGAAACCTCTAGAAAGAGGAAGGGGAAGGCAAAAGCTTCCACCTCCGAGTCATGGGAGATGGAGAGATTCATCTCAAGGGTGCATCAAGACCACTTCTATGAAGTTGTGGCCTTGAAGAAGGTGATCCCCGAGGTCCCTTTCAAACTCAAAAAGAGTGAATATCCGGAGATCCAACATGAGATTAGAAGAAGAGGTTGGGAAGTTCTTACCAACCCCATTCAACAAGTCGGAATCTTAATGGTTCAAGAGTTCTATGCCAATGCATGGATCACCAAGAACCATGATCAAAGTGTGAACCTGGACCCAAAGAATTGGCTTACAATGGTTCGGGGGAAATACTTAGATTTTTGTCTGGAAATTGTAAGGTTGGCATTCAACTTGCCCATGATGCAAGGAGATGAACATCCTTACACTAGAAGGGTCAACTTTGATCAAAGGTTGGACCAAGTCCTCACTGACATTTGTGAAGAGGGCGCCCAATGGAAGAGAGATTCAAGAGGGAAGCCGGTTCAATTGAGAAGGCATGACCTCAAGCCCATGGCTAGGGGATGGTTGGAGTTTATCCAACGCTCAATCATTCCCACTAGCAACCGGTCTGAAGTTACTCTAGACCGAGCCATCATGATTCATAGCATCATGATTGGAGAAGAAGTAGAAGTTCATGAGGTTATAGCCCAAGAACTCTATAAGGTGGCGGACAAGTCCTCTACCTTGGCAAGGTTAGCCTTTCCTCATCTCATTTGTCACCTCTGTTATTCAGTTGGAGTGGACATAGAAGGAGACATCCTCATTGATGAGGACAAGCCCATCACTAAGAAAAGAATGGAGCAAACAAGGGATCCCACTCATCATGAAATCCCTGAGATGCCTCAAGGGATGCACTTTCCTCCACAAAACTATTGGGAGCAAATCAACACCTCCCTAGGAGAATTGAGTTCCAACATGGGACAACTAAGGGTGGAGCACCAAGAACATTCCATCCTCCTCCATGAAATTAGAGAAGATCAAAGAATCATGAGAGAGGAGCAACAAAGGCAAGGAAGAGACATTGAGGAGCTCAAGCACTCCATAAGATCTTCAAGAGGAAGAACAAGCCGCCATCACTAAGGTGGACCCGTTCTTTAATCTCCTTGTTCTTTATTTTTTTGTTTTTCGAAAATTATGCTTTATGTTTATCATGTTTGTGTCTTGTGATCATTAGTGTCTATGCCTTAAAGTTATGAATGTCCTATGAATCCATCACCTTTCTTAAATGAAAAAATGTTCTTAATAGAAAAAAGAGAAGAATTGTATGAATTTCAGATTTTATAACAGATTAATTATTTTGATGTGGTGGCAATACTTTTGTTTTCTGAATGTATGCTTAAACAGTGCATATGTCTTTTGAATTTGTGGTTCATGAATGTTGGCTCTTGAAAGAATGATGAAAAAGGAGACATGTTACTGAGGATCTGAAAAATCATAAAAATGATTCTTGAAGCAAGAAAAAGCAGTGAATACAAAAAAAAAAGAAAGAGAAAAAAAAGGAGAAAGAGAAAAAGAAAGAAAAAGAAAGAAATAAAGTTGTGATCCAAGGCAAAAAGAGTGTGCTTAAGAACCCTGGACACCTCTAATTGGGGACTCTAGCAAAGCTGAGTCACAATCTGAAAAGGTTCACCCAATTATGTGTCTGTGGCATGTATGTATCCGGTGGTAATACTAGAAGACAGAGTGCTTTGGGCCACGGCCAAGACTCATAAAGTAGCTGTGTTCAAGAATCATCATACTTAACTAGGAGAATCAATAACACTATCTGGATTCTGAGTTCCTAAAGAAGCCAATCATTCTGAATTTCAAAGGATAGAGTGAGATGCCAAAACTGTTCAGAGGCAAAAAGCTAAAAGCCCTGCTCATCTAATTAATACTGATCTTCATAGATATTTTTGGAATTCATTGCATATTCTCTTCTTTTTATCTTGTTTGATTTTCAGTTGCTTGGGGACAAGCAACAATTTAAGTTTGGTGTTGTGATGAGCGGATAATTTGTACGCTTTTTGGCATTGTTTTAGTATGTTTTTAGTAGATTTAGTTAGTTTTAAGTATACTTTTTATTAGTTTTTAGTTAAAATTCACTTTTCTGGACTTTACTATGTGTTTGTGTATTTTTCTGTGATTTCAGGTATTTTCTGGCTGAAATTGAGGGACCTGAGCAAAAATCTGATTCAGAGACTGAAAAGGACTACAGATGCTGTTGGATTCTGATCTCCCTGCACTCGAAGTGGATTTTCTGGAGCTATAGAAGCCCAATTGGCGCGCTCTCAATGGCGTTGGAAAGTAGACATTCTGGGCTTTCCAGCAATATATGATTGTCCATACTTTGCTCAAGATTTGATGGCCCAAACCGGCGTTCAAAGTCACCTTCAGAATTCCCAGCGTTAAACGCCGGAACTGGCACCAAAGTGGGAGTTAAACACCCAAACTGGCACAAAAGCTGGCGTTTAACTCCAAGAAGAGTCTCTACACAAAAATGCTTCAATGCTCAGCCCAAGCACACACCAAGTGGGCCCGGAAGTGGATTTTTATGTCTTTTACTCATCTCTGTAAATCCTAGGCTACTAGTTCTCTATAAGTAGGACCTTTTGCTATTGTATTTTTCATCTTTTGATCACTTTAGATCTCTAGATCATCTTTGGACGTCTAGTTCTTTAGATTATTGGGAGGCTGGCCTCACGGCCATGCCTAGACCTTGTTCTTATGTATTTTCAACGGTGGAGTTTTTACACACCATAGATTAAGGTGTGAAGCTCTGCTGTACCTCGAGTATTAATGCAATTACTATTGTTCTTCTATTCAATTCAGCTTGTTCTTATTCCAAGATATTCATTCGCACTCAAGAACTTGATGAATGTGATGATTATGTGACGCTCATCATCATTCTCACTTATGAACAAGTGACTGACAACCACTTTTGTTCTACAAGCAAACAAGGCTCTAATGTTTATCTCTTGGGTTCTTCAATCGGAATCTTCGTGGTATAAGCTAGGATTGATGGCGGCATTCAAGAGAATCCGGAAGGTCTAAACCTTGTCTGTTGTATTCTGAGTAGGATTCAATGATTGAATGACTGTGACGAGCTTCAAACTCGCGATTGTGGGGCGTTAGTGACAGACGCAAAAGAATCACTGGATTCTATTCCGACATGATCGAGAACCGACAGCTGGATAGCCGTGCCGTGACAGGGTGCGTTGAACATTTCCACTGAGAGGATGGGAGGTAGCCACTGACAACGGTGAAACCCTTGCATACAGCTTGCCATGGAAAGGAGTAAGAAGAATTGGATGAAGACAGTAGGAAAGCAGAGAGACGGAAGGGACAAAGCATCTTCATACGCTTATCTGAAGTTCTCACCAATGAATTGCATAAGTATTTCTATCTTTATCTTTATGTTTTATTCATATATCACCCATATCCATTTGAGTCTGCCTGACTAAGATTTACAAGGTGACCATAGCTTGCTTCATACCAACAATCTCCGTGGGATCGACCCTTACTCGCGTAAGCTTTATTACTTGGACGACCCAGTGCACTTGCTGGTTAGTTGTGCGAAGTTGTGTTTATGCCATGGTATTGAGCACCAAGTCTTTGGGGCCATTACTAGGGATTATTTGAGTTGTGAAAAGTAGTGATCACAATTTCGTGCACCAGGCTGTTAGCGCCATCACCATGCTGCTACTGTCGCTGCCCAGCCGCGTCGCTGCCGTCTCGTGGAGCTGTCACCAAACTGCCGCGCGTAAAGATCCCGTGCCATCACTGTCATTACCATCACGGAGGAGGGATCCCAAAGGAGAGAGAGATCATGCGACGCTGAGGGTAGATGATGCGGGTCAGTGACGCGAAGAGGAGCGTAACCCGCTGGTGAAGCTACGCCGCCGTGTGCAGTCACTGTCGTCTCAAGCTGCTGCTGCCATCGAGTTTTGAGGGGAGAGAGGGAGCTTGCGGAGAAGGTGAGTGATAAACCACTATTTCATGGTTTATCTTGTGCTCAATTGAGTGGTTTTTATTAACTCTTTACCCACTTATTCATACTATTTGTATGGCTTTACATTCTCCTTCCTGATTTTGTGCTATGATTGAAAACATGTTTCTTTGGCCATAAATTTACTAATTTTAATCCTCTTTTATTACCATTCGATGCCTTGATATGTGTGTTAAGTGATTTCAGGGATTACAAGGCAGGAATGGCTTAGAGGATGGAAAGGAAGCATGCAAAAGTGGAAAGAATACAAGAACTTGAAGAAATTGCTAAGCTGTCTAACCTGACCTCTTCACATTCAAACGGTCATAACTTAAGCTACAGAGATCCAAATGATGCGGTTCTAGTTGCGTTGGAAAGCTAACATCTGGGGCTTCGATTTGATATATAATTTGCCATAGTAGCCGTAAAGCTAGGCGACGCGAACGCGTGAGTGACGCGGACGCGTCGCAGTGACGAAAATCAGCGTGTTTCATTTCATAACCAGCGAATTCTGGGCTGTTTTTGACCCAGTTCTCGGCCCAGAAAACACATATTAAAGGCTATAAAGTGGGGGAATGCATCCATTCATAAGGGAACACAACATAGAACATTCATAATTCACAATTTTAGTTTTTAGATGTAGTTTTTAGAGAGAGAGGTTCTCTCCTCTCTCTTAGGTCTTCGGAATTAGGATTTCTCTTAGTTTTAGGATTTAGGATTATTTCTTCTTCATCACAGGTTCAATTTTCCTTTTTAATTTATTTTCTACTTTTATTTTATTACTTTAATTGATATTTATCTTTTCAATTTAGCTTATGAACCTTTCCATGTTAGATTTGAATTTATGTTTAAACGTAGTTTGAGGTATTTCAGATTTATGATTACTTTATTCTATTTATGATATTTTCAATTTAATTTAGAATTTTCTCTTTTGGCTTTGGTTAAGTAATTGGTGACGCTTGAGCTATCAAACTCGAGGTGTTGACTGAAAATTGGGATTCCTTGCTAATTAATTTGGATTCCACTAACTCTAGCATTTCTAAGGGAAAGACTAGGACTTGAGGAATTAAATTGATTTATCCACTCAACTTCATAATTAGAGGTTGACCAAGTAGGAGAAAAAGCCAATTCTCATCACCATTGATAAGGATAACTAGGATAGAAATTCCAGTTCTCATACATTGCCAAGAGCTTTATTAGTTATTATTTTAACGACTTGTTATTTTACATTACTTGTTTCCTATTTCAAAAAACCAAAATAAAATATATCTTTTCCCATAACCAATAATAAATCATACTTCCCTGCAATTCCTTGAGAAGACGACCCGAGGTTTGAATACTTCGGTTATTTATTTTTATTGGGTTTACTTAAGTGACAAACAAAACTTTTGTACGAAAGGATTCTCTGTTAGTTTAGAAACTATACTTACAACGCGATCATATTTGTAAAATTCTTTACCGATAGAAAATCCCGATCGTCAAAATGGCGCCGTTGCTAGGGAATTGCAAACATGTGCCTTATTATTGGTTATTGTAAATATTTGCTTTTTAAGTGATTTTTTTCAAAAATTACAAAAACAAAAATTCAGATTTTTATTTTAAAATTTTTATCTTATCTTATCTTAGTTTTAAATTTCAAAATTTAAATATTTTTCAAAAATCATATCTTTTTCAAAATCTTATCTTATCTTATTTCAGAATCAAATTTCAAATTTCAAAATTCAAATTTCAAAATTTAAAATTCAAAATTTAATTTTCAAATTCAAAATTTGAATTTCAAAACTTTTTAATTTAAAAACTTATCTCCTCTAAAACTTATCTTATATTTTCTAATCTTAAAAACAAATCTTTTTCAAATCTTTTCTCTTATTTATTTTATTTTATTTTATTTTCTTTTGCTTGTTTATTTGTTTTTGTTTTTAATTTTTATTAGCTACTATGAACTCTCACCCCTTTGGCTATGAGTCTGGTTACAACTATGTTGCAGGAAGAGAAGATTATAATGAGAACATGCATCAAGGTTGGGACAATCAAAGATGGAAGGAGCCACAAGGATTTGATCAACCCTCATGGCAACAACCACCTCTAATGGACTATCAACAACCATTCTGTGATGCATATCAAGGCAATGGCTATGGTGAGCACTCTTTTGATTATCAACAACCACCACCATATGCCTATGAACCCCCTCCTCAACATGACTTTGGACCACCATACTCACAAGCCCCTTACCACCAAACACCCCCATATGACCCTAATCCATATCCGCCATATCAACCACCCTATGAGCCATACGAACCATATATAGAACCACCCCAATTCCAACCCAATTATTCCCAAGAACCACCATCTCCATATACACCACATCCATATCCATCAATCCAAGAGCCTTATGGTCCTACTTATGATATCCAAGCAGAACAAGAGTCAAGGGATCATCTCAAGAAAATAATGGATCAATTTCAAGCAACCCTTCGTCAATTGGACCAAGCGGTAAGCCGAATGGCACTCGGAGCTCTCATGGCTAAAGTGTGTGGTGCAACAAGTAGAAAAGACGGAGAGTGATAAACCACCACATCCTTATCATGAGGAACCACCCTCTTATCATGAACCCTTCCTCCCAAGTAATGAATCTTCATATCTACCCCAATCTCTAATGGATGACATCTTTCGTGGACTTCTTCAAGGGCAAGCGAAGATAAAAAGGGATGTACTAGAATTCGCGACTGCCTTTACCGAGGTAGTAAATCAATTAGCTTCCGAACATCTGAGCACTCAAAATACTCCCATGGCTACATGTGGAGAATCAATAGAAGAGCGTAGCATGAAGGAGACACTAGAAACTCCGGTGGACAATGAGGAACATGGCTTTATATTGGAACAAATGGAGGAAGCCATAATAGTTGAAGAGGAGAAAGTGGTTGAAGACTTAGGAGATGCTGAACCTCCATGAGAAAGTCAAGTTATAGAGCCTCCTTCCAAGACGGTTGCATTTGAGGTTGAGGAGGGTGTACAACCTCCAAGGCATGTCATGGTTAAAGACTTGGAAGAGGTTGATCAAGAGATGGAGATTCAAGAAGAAGAAGCACAACCGCCCATGCCCTTGGAAAGCAGTGAAGAGGAGATTGAATTAGAAGAAAGCTACCAAGAGGAAGAGGTTGAAATTGAAAAAGCTTACAAGGAGGTGGAAGTTGTCAAAGAAGAGCACAAGGGAGTGGCGCTTGCAAGATCATTAGAAACACCTCTCCCAAAGCCATTACCGTTCAATACAACATTCAAGTGGGTAAAATTCTTATCCTTAACTTTTACTTTCCTACTTGAATATGGGCTTCTAGAGACGGATGGTCAACTTAGAGCTTTTTGTGGCATTAAGAGCAAGAGGAAAATGGTTAGTGGTTGGAGTTGTTAAGCAAGGTTCAACATGGTTGTATGCTCTAAGTTGAAATGCAAGGGTTGGTATAAAGCTCAATTGAATGGGTCTAGGAAGCTATTTGGATGCCTTAGTGAGAATTTCAATTGCATGCCACCCGGATGGAATCATGATGATCTACACAAAAACGGGTGCAAAAGCAAGGTTTGGGACCCCAGAATTCATTCCAACAATCAACACTCTTGGGGCCTCGTCACTTGCTTCAACTTGCTTGAAGGCTTTCTGCGCCTAGTTTGGGATCCCGGAGGCCACTGAAATTACAAACATTGGTGGAGATTCAAGGATCAGTTCAAGCGCAAGCCGCCATGACAAGGAGCTCACCAAATGTCCAACTTAAGGACTTTAACTAAAAGTGCTAGGTGGGAGACAACCCACCATGGTATGATCGTTCTTTTTTCAATTATAATTTTATTTAGTTTTGTTTGTTTTTGAGTTTTACTTTATTTTATTGAACTTGGAATTATTCATAACATCTGCATCAGCATTTGCATACTGCATTCTGCGTTTTGCATAAAAAAACGCACGTGACGCATAAGCGTCGCTGACGCGTCCACGTCACAAGTGCATTAGGAAGAAAAAAAAGTGAACAGAAAGTCACGTGAAAGCATGGCTGGAGGCGTGCCTTAGGCACAAATACTCCCACGCGTTCGCGTCGCTGACGCATTCGCGTCGTTTGCGACATAGCCTCTCCACGCATTCACGTCACCCACGCGAACGCGTGGCCCTGTAAAATCGACGTCAATGGGTGAATGGCAGAGAGTTATGATGGAGTAGGGTTGGACTCGTGCTAGAAGCACAAGCCTTACCACGCGAACACGTGCCTCACGCGTCTACATCGTTTTTCAAAAATGGCCATTCACGCGATCGCGTCACCCACGCGAACGCGTCACCCAGATTTTTGGCAAAATGAGTTTGAAATAAAGAGTTGCGCGAACATGAGGTTGCACTCCCGCCAATCGCACAAATCAGGCCACGCGATTGCGTCGCCTGACCTTATCGCACACCACGCGACCGCGTCACTCACGCGTCCGCGTCGCCTGCGCCGCACAACTTATCTAAATCAGCGCCAATTATCTTATGTTTTCTTCTCTAATCCTAATTTCTTCTATCTTTTCTTCTTTCTTCTTTCTTTCTTACTTTATCTCTTTACCTTCTCATCCCTCTTCACTTCAATTCTATTTGACTTAATTTATTTGCATATTTCATTCATTGCATTTTAATTTTGTGCATATTTTTCTTTTCCTTTCTAAATTTATTATTTTTCCATTGGTGTTACTTGTTCATATTCAACTGTTGCATCTTTTCTGGTATTATTTTGGTACTCAGGACTTGTTTTACACTGTTGGGTAATATTATTTAAGTCAATGCTAATCTTTTATGATACTTGTATTGACATGAATTTATATTGTCTTTCATTACCCACACTCCTCCCCTTTGTTGCAAATTTTGCACTATTGGTATGCCATGTGCTTCTATTGTTTTCTCACTTGCATGTTGTAGCTACCATGTAATTGAGACCCTCATTATTTGGCATTAACCCACCCAGACTTTATTTATTTTCTTATCTTTATTTCTAGGTTACTTTTTTTTTTTTCCTCTTCTTTCAAGCTAGCCACCGGGAAAGGGAAAAAGAAACTTCTATATGGGGCCACAGACAAGTCCATCTGCACAATCTCTGGAGAAAAGCATCAGTTGTAGCAGCCCGTCCAACTGCACATCTCAGCATGCACCGAGGACGGTGCAATCTTTAAGTGTGGGGAGGTCGATACCGATCTTCATGGGTTAGTTATTTTCTTCTCAACACCAATGTTTTATTTTATTTAGTACATTGTTGCATTTGCATGTTTGATTGCATATTTTCTTGATTTTATGCATATTTTACCACTTGGTTGAAGTAATATTTTCTTTTTCAAGAAAACTTTCTATAGCATTTCACTAATTTGAATTAAACTTTCTGAAAAACTTGTTTGAAGAAATATTATTTTGGAACATGGTTTAGAGCTCGAACACACAAAACCAGTGAGACTTTGAGCCTATTTGATTGGTTGCATTTTATCAGCCAATATTTTTTTTGGTGTGTGTTGTTCTCTCTAAATTGTGATCTTTGTCTTGCTTAATTCTATATTTCCATTGTTTGATGTATGCATACACTTACATGATTGAGGCCTTTGTTTCACTTAGCTTACATACCCATATGGCCTTACCCTTTCATTTTCCTTTGCAAACCAATTTGAGCCTATTTTACCCCATTTGTTCTTTACTTTAGCTCATCACTAACTCTAAGCGAAAAATAATAATGTCCTTAATTTGAATCCTTGGTTAGCTTAGACTAGTGATAGTGCTCACGAATTAAGTGTGGGAAAACTAGGTTTACCAATATTTGGTTTGAGAATTGGGTGTTGTGTATTCTTGAGAAAATATGAACAAGAATGTTAAGAACATGTTTATGCATTCAATACCTTAATCATCTGCCTTGAGAAAAGCAAAAGAAAGAAAAATTATGAAAAAAAAGAGAGAAAAAATAAATAAAAAAAAAGAGAAAAAGAGGAAACAATAAAAAGGGGACAAAATGCCCCAAAATAAATGGTGAAAGCAATGCATATGAGTTTTACTCAAATTCGGATGCATAAATATGTGGAAAACATGGTTAATGGATAGTTATATTTTGTATTGTGATTACATGGATTGTTTTAAGTTAGGTGGGAAAAGTTTAAGTTAATTAAGGATTCAGATTTTAGTCCACTTGGCCAAATACAATCCTACCTTGACCCTAACCCCATTACAACCCTTAAAAGATCTCTTGATATGTGTATCTGTGCATTAAATTTTTGTTGATTATTAGATGAAAAGCAAGCCTTAGAAAGCAAGGTTAGTAGAGAATTGAGAGATCGAACCTTAAACACCTGAGCGATTAGAGTGTATACACTTCCGGTGAGGGTTCGATGCTCGATTCTTTGTTCCCGGCTTTCATGAGCTATTTTCTTCTACAAGTTTACTTGTACTTCATTTTGTGATTTGAATTAGTGAAATCCAGTTCATATTTGTTCTTGAAAGATTTATTTACTTTTCACCAAGTGGGTAGAAACATCTTAGCATGTAGTTGCATTCATATAGATATGTTGCATTTCATACTCTCTACCATTCCTCTTCACTCCTTTATAGCTTCTCTTGAGGTTAGTGATGAGCGGATAATTTGTACGCTTTTTGGCATTGTTTTTAGTATGTTTTTGGTAGTTTTAGTTGAGTTTTTATTATATTTTATTAGTTTTTAGTTAAAATTCACTTCTCTGGACTTTACTATGAGTTTGTGTGTTTTTCTGTGATTTCAGGTATTTTCTGGCTGAAATTGAGGGATCTGAGCAAAAATCTGATTCAGAGACTCAAAAGGACTGCAGATGCTGTTGGATTCTGACCTCCCTGCACTCGAAGTGGATTTTCTGGAGCTACAGAAGCCCAATTGGCGCGCTCTCAACGGCGTTGGAAAGTAGACATCCTAGGCTTTGCAGCAATATATGATAGTCCATACTTTGCCCAAGATTTGATGGCCCAAACCGGCGTTCAAAGTCACCTACAGAAATTCCAGCGTTAAACGCCGGAACTGGCACCTAAATGGGAGTTAAACGCCCAAACTGGCACCAAAGCTGGCGTTTAACTCCAAGACAAGTCTCTACACGAAAATGCTTCATTGCTCAGCCCAAGCACACACCAAGTGGGCCCGGAAGTGGATTTTTATGTCATTTACTCACCTTTGTACACCTTAGGCTAATAGTTTTCTATAAGTAGGACCTTTTGCTATTGTATTTTCATCGAGAAATCTTGGTAGCTATCTTCTAATTTTATGCTATCTTAGATCATTTGGGAGGCTGGCCTCACGGCCATGCCTAGACCTTGTTCTTATGTATTTTCAACGGTGGAGTTTCTACACACCATAGATTAAGGTGTGGAGCTCTGCTGTACCTCGAGTATTAATGCAATTACTATTGTTCTTCTATTCAATTCCGCTTGTTCTTTGTCCAAGATATCACTTGTTCTTCAACTTGATGAATGTGATGATCCGTGACACTCATCATCATTCTCACCTATGAACAAGGTGACTGACAACCATTCTTGTTCTACAAGCATACGAGGCTTAGTGAATATCTCTTGGATTTCTGATAACATGATATGCATGGTTGATCGCCTGACAACCGAGTGCTCGCCTGACAAACGAGCCAGCCATTCCGTGAGATCAGAGTCTTCGTGGTATAGGCAAGAACTGATGGCGGCATTCAAGAGAATCCGGAAGGTCTAACCTTGTCTGTGGTATTCTGAGTAGGATTCAATGATTGAATGACTGTGACGTGCTTCAAACTCCTGAGGGCGGGACGTTAGTGACAGACGCAAAAGAATCACTGGATTCTATTCCGGCCTGATTGAGAACCGACAGATGATTAGCCTATGCTGTGACAGAGCATCAGGGACGTATTTTCAATGAGAGGATGGGAGGTAGCCATTGACAACGGTGAAACCCTACATGAGCTTGCCATGGAAAGGAGTAAGAAGGATTGGATGAAGACAGTAGGAAAGCAGAGAGACGGAAGGGAAGGCATCTTCATACGCTTGTCTGAAGCTCTTACACCAATGATATACATAAGTATCTCTATCTTTATCTTTATGCTTTATTCGTTTATCACTATACCCATTTGAGTCTGCCTGACTGAGATTTACAAGGTGACCATAGCTTGCTTCATACCACCAATCTCCGTGGGATCGACCCTTACTCGCGTAAGGTTTATTACTTGGACGACCCAGTGCACTTGCTGGTTAGTTGTGCGAAGTTGTGTTTATGCCATGGTATTGAGCACCAAGTCTTTGGAGCCATTACTAGGGATTGTTTATGTTGTGAAAAGTATTGATCACAATTTCGTGCACCAAGTTTTTGGCGCCGTTGCCGGGGAATTAAATGTCCTAACTACAGTTTCGCATTTGTTCCCTGCAATAACAGTGCCATGTTTTGATCCGGCAACAACACCAAGTTTTTGGCGCCGTTGCCGGGGATTGTTCTTGTGTATGGACAACTGACGGTTCATCTTGTTGCTTAGATTAGGCATTTATTTTTTTTCGAAATTCTTGAAGATGAATTCTAGAGTTTCATGATGATTTGCTGAAATCTGGCTGGCTGTAAAGCCATGTCTAATTTCATTGGACCGAGGTTTCAACTTATCATCACAAGAGCTTGTTGATCTTGCTTTTGGAGCAGTGATCTGCTAAGGCTTGGCTGGCCTTTGGCCATGTCTAGTGTTTTGGACCGAAGCTTTCTTTGAAAGCTTGGCTGGCTGTGAAGCCATGTCTAATTCCTGGACCGGAGTCTTAGACTAGCATTGCACTGATTCTTGGAATTCTCATTAAGAATTTTGATATCTTTTTCCACTTAATTTTCGAAAATCACAAAAAAATTCACAAAAACCATAAAAACCAAAAATATTTGATGTTTCTTGCTTAAGTCTAGTGTCTCATCTTAAGTTTGGTGTCAATTGCATGCATTCATTCATGTGTCTTAAGGATCTTCAAGTAATTCTTGATGATTTCTTACTCTGATCTTTGAATTCTTTTGACTTGAGTGTTTATGTGTCTCATATAGTGTCAGTAGTATACAAACTGCTAAGTTTGGTGTCTTGCATGCATTGTTATTTGATTCTTGTTGCATTTTGATTGTTAAAAATCCAAAAATATTTTTAATTTGTGTCTTTTCAAGTCAATAACACAAAGAATTGAAGATTCAGAACATACTGCAGAGGAATTATACAGAAAAAGCTGGGCATTCAAAAATGCCCAGTGAAGAAGGCAGACTGGCGTTTAAACGCCAGCCAGGGTACCTGGTTGGGCGTTTAACGCCCAAAAAGGGTGCATTTTGGGCGTTAAACGCCAGAATGGATACCATTCTGGGCGTTTAACGCCAGGATGGTGCTAGGGGGAAGATTTTGTTTTTCAAATCAAATTTTTTTCAAGTTTTCAAAGTTTTTCAAAATCAAATCTTTTTCAAATCATATCTTTTCAATCAAATGTTTTCAACATTAATTTCTTTCTTTTTTCAAAGATACTTACTAACAATTAATGATTTGATTCAAAATTTCAAGATTGTTGCCTTTTCTGTTGAGAAAGGTTTTATGTTTGAATCATATCTTTTCTTGTTAGGCAAGTCATTAATTTTTAAAATCAAATCTTTTTAAATTGTTTTCAAAATCAAATCTTTTTAAAATGTTTTTCAAATCATATCTTCTCAATCACATCTTTTTAAAGCCAATCATATTTTTTATCACATCTTTTTCAAACTAAGTTTTCAATCAAATCTTTTTAACTTCTAATTTTAAAATCTTTTTCAAAAATCACTTGATTTCTTTCCCACTCATATTTTTGAAAATCAATTAAAGTATTTTTCAAAATGTTTTCAAAATCTTTTTAATTTAATTTTCGAAAATTACCTTCCCCTCTTCCCACATCCTTCTATTTATGGAGTACCACTCCTTCTCAATGCACAATTCGAACCTTATCTAATTAAAGTTCGAATTCTTCTTCTCCTTCTTCTTTCTATTTCTCTTTTCCTCTGACACCTCAAGGAATCTCTATACTGTGACATAGAGGATTCCACATTTTCTTGTTCTCTTCTCTTTCATATGAGCAGGAGCAGAGACAAAGGCATTCTTGTTGAAGCTGACCCTGAACCTGAAAGGACCATGAAGAGAAAGCTAAGAGAAGCCAAAGCACAACTCTCTTTAGAGGACCTGACCGAATTCTTCAAAGAAGAAGAAGACATGGCAGCCGAAAACAACAATAATGCAAACAATGCACGGAAGGTGCTGGGTGACTTTACTGCACCCACTCCCGACTTCTATGGGAGAAGCATCTCTATCCCTGCCATTGGAGCAAACAACTTTGAGCTTAAACCTCAATTAGTTTCTCTAATGCAACAGAATTGCAAGTTCCATGGACTTCCAATGGAAGATCCTTATCAGTTCTTAGCTGAATTCTTGCAAATCTGTGATACAGTAAAGACTAATGGGGTAGACCCTGAGGTCTATAGACTGATGTTATTCCCTTTTTCTGTAAGAGACAGAGCTAGAATATGGTTGGACTCTCAACCTAAAAAAAACCTGGACTCTTGGAAAAAGCTAGTCAATGCCTTCTTGGCAAAGTTCTTTCCACCACAAAGATGGAGTAAGCTTAGAGTGAAAGTCCAAACCTTCAGACAGAAGGATGGAGAATCCCTCTATGAAGCTTGGGAAAGATACAAACAATTGATCAGAAAATGTCCTTCTGACATGCTTTCTGAATGGAGCATCATAGGTATTTTCTATGATGGTCTCTCTGAACTATCCAAGATGTCCTTGGATAGCTCTGCTGGAGGATCTCTTCATCTGAAGAAGACGCCTACAGAAGCTCAAGAGCTCATTGAAATGGTTGCAAATAACCAATTCATGTACACTTCTGAAAGGAATCCTGTGAACAATGGGACAAGTCAGAAGAAAGAAGTTCTTGAGATTGATACTCTGAACGCCATTTTGGCTCAGAATAAAATATTGACTCAACAAGTCAATTTGATTTCTCAAAGTCTATCTGGAATGCAACATGCACCAAGTAGTACTAAGGATGCTTCATCTGAGGAAGAAGCTTATGATCCTGAGAACCCTTCAATGGAAGAGGTGAATTACCTAGGAGAACCCTATGGTAACACCTATAATTCTTCATGGAGAAATCACCCAAATCTCTCATGGAAGAATCAAGAGAGACCTCAACAAGGTTTCAATAATAATGGTGGAAGAAACAGGTTTAGCAATGGCAAACCCTTTCCATCATCTTCTCAGCAACAGACAGAGAATTCTAAGCAGAACCCCTCTGACTTAGCAACCATGGTCTCTGATCTAATCAAAACCACTCAAAGTTTCATGACTGAAACAAGGTCCTCCATTAGGACTTTGGAGGCACAAGTGGGACAGCTGAGCAAGAAAGTTACTGAACTCCCTCCAAGTACTCTTCCAAGCAACACAGAAGAAAATCCAAAAGGAGAGTGCAAAGCCATAACCATGGCCGAATTTGGAGAGGAGGAAGGGGAAGTGAACGCCACTGAGGAAGACCTCAGTGGGCGTGCACCAACCTCCAATGAGTTCCCTAATGAGGAACCATGGGAATCTGAGGCTCAAAATGAGACCATAGAGATTCCATTGGACTTACTTCTGCCTTTCATGAGCTCTGATGAGTATTCTTCCTCTGAAGAGGATGAGTATGTCACTAAAGAGCAAGTTGCTAAATACCTAGGAGCAATCATGAAGCTAAATGACAAGTTATTTGGAAATGAGAATTGGGAGGATGAACCTCCTTTGCTCACCAAAGAACTGGATGACTTGTCTAGGCAGAAATTACCTCAAAAGAAACAAGATCCTGGGAAGTTTTCAATACCTTGTACCATAGGCACCATGACCTTCAAGAAGGCTCTGTGTGACTTAGGGTCAAGTGTAAACCTCATGCCTCTCTCTGTAATGGAGAAGCTAGGGATCTTTGAGGTACAAGCTGCAAGAATCTCACTAGAGATGGCAGACAACTCAAGAAAACAAGCTCATGGACTTGTAGAGGATGTTTTGGTAAAGATTGAGGACCATTACATCCCTACTGATTTCATAGTCCTAGAGACTGGGAAGTGCATGGATGAAACTATCATCCTTGGCAGACCCTTCTGGTGGACGAAATTGTGATCACATTATATGTTTCTTGGATTTTAAATGAAAGCTTATTCATGGCACTGCCATGTTCTAATTATTTTGAGATGAAGGCTTCTAAGGGGCAGCACCTGTGTGAGGTTTTCTTTATTGGAATTCACAACTCCGTTCAACTAACCAGCAAGTGTACTGGGTCGTCCAAGTAATAACCTTACGTGAGTAAGGGTCGAATCCACAGAGATTGTTGGTATGAAGCAAGCTATGGTCACCTTGCAAATCTCAGTTAGGCGGATTGAACATTTGTAATAGTGATAATTGGATTGTTCTAATAAAAAGGAATAATAAAAGGGATAGAGATACTTTATGCAGATTCATTGGTAGGAATTTCAGATAAGCGGAATGGAGATGCTGTAGAGCTCTCGGACGCTGCTATCCCATTGCTTCTACTCAATCCTTCTACTCCTCCATGGCAAGCTTTGTATAGGGGTTCACTATCAGCTGTGGCTACTTTCATTCCTCTCGGGGAAATAACCTGTACGGCTGTCACTCGCACAGCTAACCAGTCTGGAGGCATCACCCTGGTTGATAGCTACATCCCATCCTCGCATGAAAGCTAATGCACGCACTCTGTCACAGTACGGCCAATCACCGGTTGGTTCCCGCTCCTACTGGAATAGAATCCCTCTTTTGCGTTTGTCACTAACGCCCAGCAGGTTAAAGTTTGAAGCACGTCACAGTCATTCATGACGGAATCCTACTCGGAATACACAGACAAGGTGAGACTTTCCGGATTCCCAGGATCCTACTCGGAACACCACAGACAAGGTTGGACTTTCCGGATCCAGATGAATGCCACCATCTATCTAGCTTATACCACGAAGATTCTGTTGGGGAATCTAAGAGATACACATTCAAGCTTTGTTGCATGTAGAACGGAAGTGGTTGTCCACGCGTTCATCAGTGAGAATAATAATGAGGGTTATCTAACTCATCATTCTCATGTTCTTGAGTACGAATGAATATCTTGGAATAAGAATAAGATAGAGAATTGAATAAAAGAAAATAGAACTTCATTAATCTTTGAGGTACAGCAGAGCTCCACACCCTTAATCTATGGTGTGCAGAAACTCCACCTTGAAATACATAAGTAAAAGAAGGTTCAGGCATGGCCGAATGGCCAGCCTCTCCACGATCAAGTGACCGAATGATTAGAGACTTAAGTGGTCAAAAGATGTCTAATACAATAGATAAATGTCCTATATATACTAGACTAGTTACTAGGGTTTACATGAGTAGTAATTGATGCATAAATCCACTTCCGGGGCCCACTTGGTGTGTGTTTGGGCTGAGCTTGATCAATCCCGTGTAGAGGCATTTCTTGGCGACAAACTTCAGGTTATGACGTGTTTTGGGCGTTTGACTCCGGATCATGACGTTTTTCTGGCGTTTTACTCAGACAGCAGCATGAACTTGGCGTTTAACGCCAAGTTACGTCATCAATCTTCGAATAAAGTATGGACTATTATATATTGCTGGAAAGCCCTGGATGTCTACTTTCCAACGCCGTTGAGAGCGTGCCAATTGGAGGTCTGTAGCTCCAGAAAATCCATTTCGAGTGCAGGGAGGTCAGAATCCAACAGCATCAGCAGTCCTTTTGTCAGCCTTCTCAGAGTTTTGCTCAAATCCCTCAATTTCAGTCAGAATTTA